>NC_083612.1:1365697-1375156 GCF_963584025.1 Labrus mixtus | reverse complement strand
AGAGAGAGACAGAGAGAGAGAGAGAGAGACAGAGAGAGAGAGAGAGAGAGAGAGAGAGAGAGAGAGAGAGACAGAGAGAGAGAGAGAGAGAGAGGGGAATTATACTGTATCTCCGAGGCCTCTCACAGATTTGAGTCTCGATTCTGACACTATACGATGCATTTCATCCCCCACTCTCTCTCCCTGTCTGTCTGCAGCTGTCCCATCAAATAAAGGCAAAACCACAGACTGTAAATATTAATGGTCTAAGCCTGAGTGACGTTACCCGTCCGTTACTGCAGGGGGCTTTGGAGTCCCGTAACTTTCAGTCAACCTAAAGACAGGATGAGAGCTCGGTGAAGGGGCCGTCAATAGCCTCTCTTGGGGTTTAGAAGCCCAGCCCGATACTCTTGTGGTAGCGGTTGTCCTGCTTTTCCCTCAGAGCGAGGAAACTTCTTGTTTCATCAACCTTTCTCCGTTTGTTGGATTATGGAGATGTACTGTATATGGGCGCCTCGGCCAAATGTTTACAGTCATGGACACCGTGTGTCACTGTGCGTTGAGATTTTTGACTGGTTGTAGACGCTTCACTCATCACTGTGACCTGTACACTCAATCTGATTGGCCAGCTTTGAAGGTGCGCAGGTATACACTGTCTGAAGTTTATTTATAAAGCTCTTCATGGTTTGGTGCCTTCTTGTTTATGTTCAGACCTTCAAAGAACCAGAAGCCACTACGCCTTGCGTTCCTGTGATGTCTTTAAACTGTCTGTGCCTCGTGTCTGCACGGAGCTCAGGAAAAGAGCGTTTCGTTTTGCTGCTTCCACCGCATGGAACTTTCTCCAAAATGACTTGAAAATGGCGGATCTCATTTCGCTTGAAGCCTTTGGCTCGATCTTAAAAGATAAAATACGTGAGACAGTTGGACAGAGCCTGATGTGTTTCTGTAATCTGTGATCAAGATTCTGCACTTTATCTGTAAATCAATCTGCACGTTGTAAAGTGTTGTTCTCTCCTAACTTATTGTTTGTCTCTTTTATCATGTCATGTTTTTGATGACGTGTGCTGCTGCCCTCTTGGCCAGGTCACCCTCCTGAAAGAGATCCTGATCTCAATGGGTTATTTACCTGGTTAAATAAAGGTTAAATAAAAATAAATAATCGGGCTGAGAAGGGTCCTGGTGTTAGGGCTAATGCTAGGAGAGCGATGCATTTGCATGAAAAAAACATGTATGAAACAACAACAACCTCAGAGGGAGTTTGATGACAATCAAAGTCATTACTCTACCATATATTTACATTCTGAATGTTTGATTTTATAATAAAAGCATTACCTTTACATGCTGATTATTTCTGAAAGCGCAATGAACTTTTCACTCGGTGTACAGGTACATGGTTTAAATGATTGAGAGGTTTGTTTTTCTGAAGAAGCGGGTCTGGAAAAACCCTTTGGTTTTATGTTCCTGGCAAATCTGTTGTCATGGGAGCAGATATTTACCGGACACTGCGGTGATATTTGATTGTTCTCCAGTATTGACTTGGAGAAATGACAGGGCAGGATGGTGACTAACATTGTTACATATTATCCTGTGTCAGCACAGCCCATCCTCAAGACACACACACACACACACACACACACACACACACACACACACACACACACACACACACACACACACACACTGTGCGTTCCTTGGTAGCAGCACATAGCTACTATCGTAGTTGTAGGAGGAAGGAGGTGATGTCACCTGAAGCTCCCTCTGCTACCGACTTCCACCACCTCTCTCCATCCGCCAACCAAAACCTTCAGGAGCGGCCTAAAGGAAAATACTCGCTCCACTTGCATAACGGCAGTAAACCTGATAAGAGGGAGAGAGAGAGAGAGAGAGAGTGACCTCCCTTTGGAGTACTTGGTGTCGACAAAGGAAAGGAAGGAATTAAAATCATGTTGAATGAGCAAACAAATGATGAGAGGAGAAAAAAAACGTATTCACTTATGTGAAAAACATGAAATCAAAGTTCAGTCATTATATAAGCTGTGGTAACACTTTATATTAAGGTGCTTGTAATAAGCATCAATAACAGGTAATAAGTCACTTATAAGACCTTATTAGATTATTATTAACACAAATAAGTGTTAATATAGGCATAATTAACACATTTATTATGTCTTATGTAAGTGTTGACACTTATAGGCTCTTATTAGAAATGTACTGACACTTTATATACCGTCATAAACATTAATAAGATGTTTATGAACATTAATAAGACTTCATGAGTGTTAATTAAACTATAAATCAATTTATAATTGGCTTGTAAGATATTAATTAACACAAAGAAACTTGTTTATAGACCACTTATCAACGTTCATAAGATGTTTATTGACATTAATAAGACTTTATTAGTTTCATATTAATGCCTTATAAAGGTTAATAAATACTTTATTATGCACTTATTAAGAGTTAATAAAGCTCTTCTGCAGGTACTGGATCTTAAGTGGGAACACTACTTATAAAGATTAATAAATACTTTATTATGCACTTATTAACAGCTCAGTGGGAACAGGGTCCAACTTTCAAGTAAACGCAGAAACAAAAAGGAGGTCTATTGAACTTCCACTCAAACAGTTTTTGAAAAAAAAAATGCTACTACAAATACAAGTTATCTTTAACATTAACTGTAAACAACATTATGAAAACATTTGGTGTGTCATAGCTACCAACATATCTGATCAAATTCAGGGAAAAGCATAGTTGTTTTTAACCCATGTTACTGTACATAAAGTGTTGACGGTGGACAAACATCAGAAGACTAGGACACCTGGAGCCCAAGGTCTGAATACCAGTCAAGAGACGCACACAGGAATACATGTTCAAACTTTGTAAGGAACACAAATATTGCAAGTCAAGATTACAATATGCAATTTACTAATGCAATTAACAACTAATTTAATAAAGTGTGCACATGAAATAAAACAAACATTTGAAGTGTCTAAGCCCAGTCTTTTTCGTTGGGGTTCAATCCAGGTGTGTGTTTCTGTTTAATCTGTGCTCTATGAAGTAGCGAAGGAAGTTCTTCCTTAGAAGAAACAGTCTTCTTAATCCCACTTGAGGTCTCGAAGGTTGGGCTCACTATCCAGTTAGCTGCTCACAGTTCTATAGTGGATGCTCTTGTCGGTGGATGGTCTTCTGGATGAGCCCAAAATCCACCTTTTACCAAAACCTGACCTACAGACAGGTCACACCACCCCTATAAAGATAAACATGCACGTCAGCATCAACACAGGCTTCATCTCAATTTAAGCACTTAACATTTAACACCAAGTATTACAATAACATCTGTTTTTATTCACAATTTTCCATTAGCTCTGTTGTACTACAAAAAAGGTTAAAGATTTTCTTTATCAATTTACTGTTTAGCTTTTTATTGATTAGACAACATAGGACACTTTACTGTAATAACTGTACTATGAAACACTGACGTTCTGTGTGAGAGACTCCACAAAAGAGAGTGAAATTAACAAAAGAGGAAAAACTTTCATCAGAACTTGCATTAAACTATTCCTTACTGATTTACATACATACTGTGGCTAAGCTACTTTCACCCTTCATGGTGTCAAACTTTTGCTCTTACAGATCACAAAAAGCCGGAATAAATACTACATTTTTCACAACACAAAAGCTAACTGATTAGCAGTGGCATATGACATTTTACCTGTATCTTGTTAGCATCACGGCTAAAGCTAATTTCACAGGACTAGGCATTTTTCAATACACCTGTTAGCATTGAGGCTAACGCTATCTTAACAGCTAGTGGATCCAGCCTTGATCAACAGCCAACATTGTGTTGTTTTTTCAACCTACCACTGAACACTTTGGATGTTTGTACCCTCAGTCAGGACAGAAGAGTTGGTTTAAACTAACATGCATGTTCTCAGCACAGAGGATGCGCTAAGCAGGAATATATGGCTGGCAGGCAAACAACAGGTCTCAGATCAGCCAGCTAGGAATGCTGGGAGTCTCACCTGATTGGCTAGAAAGTTCACTACCAATTGTTTTTCTTTTATCGCTCTTTTTTTAGAGTGCAAGATTTCTCCCAAAGCTTCCCTGTCTCTTACACACCCCTGAGACCGGGGGCCTTTCCCTCTTTCCCTCTTTCCCTCTTTCCCTCTGCCAAAAGCAGGAAAAAGGCGAGAAAACAAAAGCATAAAAAACAGCAAATTACAAAAGCAAATATTACAGATTTTGTGTGTACATTTTGTCCACAAAGGTGTCCAGAGGGAATATCTGACAGTAAATATAATTACAGCCAAACCCAGTTTAAAATGCAGTCGGAAAAACATCAGTGATAAACGTATAAGATGGACAAGGCAGCAAGGATATCTTCCAATACAGTTTAATTCATGGATACACCAGCGAAAATAATTTTTTCAAGCGCCGTAATAAAACAATAACTCACCAAGTGTTTTCATGGCCCAGACTGAACATCACCACTGTACTGCAGCCCTTGATGTGGTAATCATTGGTCGAGCAGAAGTCTATCTTGATGTGAGACTGGAGCTGAGTGTGTAGAGAGGTGGGATTAAAGTTCTGCTTATCAGAAAATAAAAATTAACCCTAACAGAAGAGGGTCTCGACTAACCTCTTTCAAAGATCCTACAGCCACTGTTTCTATGGCTGTGATGACAAAAAGAAAAATTAATGTTTCATTTGGTCAACAATAAGGCAAAGTTTGAAATGTGAGTAGAAACACATTGTATATCCCTGTTGACAAAAACATAACACATATTGGCCCTCACTTATCAAACGTACGTACGGCAGAAAAATGGGTGTACGTATTTTCCCTCATATTTCTGTGTGAGGAGATAGTGGTACGTCTTCTCGTCACCACTGGATGGTTTCTCTACCAAAGCCTAAAAAAGAAGAACCCACATCTTATGTAGGCAATGAAATCCATTGGGATTATTACAACTGGTGACATCATCAAAGCCATAGGTGAAATCAGACAAACATTTCATGGCCAGACACAGGCCTTCACTTGTAGTGTGTCTTATAAACACTCTTACCCTGGTGAGAAGGATTCTCTTGTGGGGGACTGTGTTCAAAAGTTTTGTGAACTTAAAGATTTAAGTACAACTGACTTGATGTCAAGTTTATTTGACTATAGAACATTTTATTTCACAAATTTATCTCAACTTATCTTTTTTAAGTTCAGGTAACTTAACATTTTAAGGCAACCCAGACACTAACTTTTTTAAGTCATAACTAGCTGTTTTTTTTACAGTGCTGTTTTATCTTTCCCAGTCCTTGTGATCAAAATCTGTAGATCACCTTCATCCTGCTGTGAACTTCTCATGCTGCAGAAAATGAAGTGTTCTACATTTCAACTGATTGTGTTTGAAGATGCACTCCAAGGTCTGTCCTTTTGTATTTTTGGTGTCCTCGTGTCACCCCAAGAAAATGGAATGTTTTACTCACTGCATTTGTTAACTGTGCTTCAAGTTGTTGGAATGGCCCTTTTTAAGGATGGACTGCAGATTGTATTTAGAAGTGTTTCCGCTGGAGTGGAGAACAGCGAATGTTAAACAAAAAGTCAAACTTGCCTGAATAAATGAATTATTCGGATAAAATTAGTTTTGTTTGTGCAAATATCGCGACAGCTAGTTTAGTTCAGTGATAGCAGCAGGAAACTTTCTTCTTTCCTTTGGACCTCCGTCCACAAAAGCGAAAGAAGCTGAAAATAACTGTGCAAAGGGGTTGGTGTCATCCTTTAAGATAGAGGTATATAGCTATCCGCTGTAACTGTCCAGTAAACAGGGATGCTGGTTAGAGCTGTGAGTCACCAATCAGCCAACTTTACCATTTAACACTTTGGTTTAAGGAATTTCTATCTTTTAAAGAAGTGGAAGAAGGGCATCCGATAGCGCTATGCAGTTTGGCAGTAGTTTGATCTATAAAATGGAGAAAAAGGTGTGACCACATTTAGCACAGGCATGAATACTTTAACCTGTAAGGAGGACTGAAGGCTGTTGTTAGCGATGCTAACGTTAGCCACACTCTGCAAACCTATTTGACATTGTTTACAGGCGGACAAAATTTAACCCACAATTACAAGTACATAATTTGGTTCTTTTGTCAATACCAGGGTTAAAAATAACTCTGCTTTTCCCCTGAATTTGATCAGATATGTTGGTAGCTATGACACACCAAATGTTTTCATAATGTTGTTTACAGTTAACCTTAAAGATAATACTTGGATTTGTAGTAGCATTTTTTTTTTCCAAAAACTGTTCAATAGACCTCCGTTTTGTTTCTGCGTTTACTTGAAAGTTGGACCCTGTTCCCACTGAGCTGTTAATAAGTGCATAATAAAGTATTTATCAACCTTTATAAGTAGTGTTCCCACTTTAGATCCAGTACCTGCAGAAGAGCTGTATTAACTCTTAATAAGTGCATAATAAAGTATTTATTAACCGTTATAAGGCATTAATATGAACCTAATAAAGTCTTATCAATGTCAATAAACATCTTATGAATGTTGATAAGTGGTCTATAAACAAGTTTATTTGTGTTAATTAATATCTCACAAGCCAATTATAAATTAATTTATAGTTTAATTAACACTCATGAAGTCTTATTAATGTTCATAAACATCTTATTAATGTTTATGACGGTATATAAAGTGTCAGTACATTTCTAATAAGAGCCTATAAGTGTCTTATAAGACATAATACATTTATTAATTATGCCTATATTAACACTTATATAGTCTTATTTGTGTTAATAAGAATCTAATAAGGTCTTATAAGTGACTTATTACCTGTTATTAATGCTTATTACAAGCACCTTAATATAAAGTGTTACCTAAGCTGCGACAGTGTCTACCATTATTATGAATTAACATTTCCTATTCAGTGTCCTGACTGAGCAGGTCTGAGCTGCCTCTGTGTGTGTGTGTACACGAGTGTGTGTTGCTCCATCATTTAGTCCGCTCCACCTGACGATGATGAAATAGCGTGACCTCTGACCCCCTCCATCAGAGCAAGTTGATGGTGAGTTATGCCCATGGGTATCGTTGAGCTTGAGTGACGGCTGGTGAAATATTAAATAAAGTCTTTATATTTCACAGCGCGAAGGCTTTTAGAGTTGTGACTCAGCAAACAGTTCTGCTTCTTCATCACGGGGAAAAATCTCAGAATCGTGGAGCCTTCAGGGGACATAGCATGAATTTATTATTATTGCACTTTCATTGGGTTGCATTTGTTAGAAGAAACATTTTAGATGAGGTTTGAAACTCAAGCAGATCTCCAGATTTTTAGTCCCTTGTTTTGTCTAAAGAGAGACTAACTTTTAAAGGAATAACGAGTCAAAGGCAGACGGTACATGCACAGTTAAGTCGAGCTACGGTTACAGCTATAAAAGTATTCAAGTGAAAATTCATGAAAATGTTCAACGTTTTTGAAGCCGAAATTTTTTCATGAAAATTTTCAACTTTTTGAAGTCAAAGTTTTTTCATGAACATTTTCAATGTTTTTGAAGCCAAAACTTTTTCATGAAATTTTGACATTAATGCGTTCTTCAACACGTGTCTGATGCACTCAAAGAGATTTGAAAAAGACACTAAAAGGACAAAAAGAGGAGATCATTATCATGAAGTGGTACAGAAAAGGTGCAAATTGGTGCTTAAAAATTGATCAGAATGCAGGAAAAGTGTCTGGGGAGCAAATAGGGCATATTTTGCTTTCTAATGGCATCAAGTAAACCATGGCCCCTTAAGTCACTATTTTGTTTTTGCTTGGGGTGCGAACATTTTTCCTCCTCCAAGTGGAGGCATGACAGAAACTGTTTGAGAATCACTGTGTTATAGAGACGTGAATTTGTGCAGTCTCTCATCGTGTTCATACTGCAATACACGCAGAGTATAACTCTGCTTTAAATTAACTGGTTTTAAAAACAGAAATGATCTTTCTTCAACCTTAAAGGTCCAATCAGTGAGATGTGTAGAGAGTGAGATGATAAAGGTATCTTACTATCTGATCATTAAGGAAACATGTTGAAGTGCTGGCTTCTCTGACAACAATGCAGCAGTCAGTATGTCCTCCTTCTAACTTTAGATTCTGCTCCTGAATGCTCTGGATTTGTTTGGACCAGAGAAGGTAGGCGCTTTTAAGACACTCCCACACGGCCGTTTTGGACACCCCTCGGTTTGTCAGATATGAGAGCAGTTATCAGGTCAACAGGTGTTGCAGTGATGGAAGCGGGCAAGAGAAGTGGTTCAGATAGAAGTGATTGTACCCGACCTAAAAAGCCTCTGCATGTTTCTAATAAGCTCCACGAGCAGAAACGTGCTCAAACTAGGATCAATATTGGAGATGCTTTTTGAAAAATGGAGAGAGGTTAGAACACAGAAAGGTTTACAGACCCATGCAGAGCTGGATAAACACTGAAGCTTCAGAGTCCACCACATGGTGACCTGAGTGAGCATGGACTCTAGAGAGGAGGGGGGGGGGGGGGGGGGGGGGGAGACAGCTCTCTATGATGTTTAGAATTTAGTCTGCAGTACCCATTTTAAACACTAGGGGTCACAGTTACATATTGCTCCTGTAAGCAGAACTTGATTACTCTTTGTGTAGAGGAACTTTCTTCTTTGCACATCCTGAAAAACAGCAGCGTCTCCTGTCGTTACAGTCGAGACTCGTGATCTTAAGGCCAATCCATCAGGATCATCTTTCCTGCCAATACAACACTTCAAGATAAACCAAAGACATTCTGCGAGTGTTGTCATGTCCTGAGGGCTCTGCTCCTCATGATGGGTAAATCGATCCTCATGAATAATGGGTGAAATGCCCTTTTTAATGCAGAACACACAAAAACAAGCATGTAGACTCCCGTCTCTCAAACTGTTAAAGAGATTCTGTTCAGGTCAGAGCCTGCATATACCAAACGAGATCTGTGTCACACTGTTTGTATTTTCATGCAGCGCAGTTAAATCCATCTCGTCTATATCTGAACGTGTGCTCACCCTCCGGATATTTTCATGTCATTGACTCTTTTAGAAACACGTCAGAATCCAGATGGAGGTCTGACAGTTATGAGAGCTGCATACAGAAACACCATGAGGTCTAAAACAGAGTCAAGACAGAGACAAAGGTCACAGCCAATTAGGGACCATTATCATGAACCGGAGGCATTAGTCATTTAGTTTGAGGACCTGGGCTACTGGTCTGGAACAATGCTGGTCTTATAATGAGCCAGTTTCCTCCTTTGTCCCCCCCCCCCTTTCTTTCTCCTAAAGGTTCCTCTTTCTCGACCTCTTCTCCATCTTTGTTTTGCTCTTTCTCTTGATGCCGTCAGCGGGACAGACAAGTCATAGTGATTGAACATCCATCTATCCATCCATTACCTATACCACTGTTCCCTTGGAGCCGATCCCAGCTGTCATCGGGCGAGAGGCGGGGTAACACCCTGGACTTGTTCACCAGC
>NC_083612.1:1335697-1360697 GCF_963584025.1 Labrus mixtus | reverse complement strand
GACTGCTCACCACTTAAAGGCTTTATATGTGATTTTTTGATCCAGCAGATGTCGCCCTTGAGCTCCAGCATGAAACCAAAACAACTCGCGCTGCATTGTTCTCAAACCGTACAGAGACGGGCTAACTAGCTAGTAGCCGACCTTAAACCCGTGTACGCACTTCTTGATGACCGCACCCCGCTGCCAAACTTACATAGTGCTCTAAGCAGGACACTTTTCCCTCTGTTGAAAGTTGTTGTGCTTCTAGATCGACTTTGAAACAACTGTTTCAAGGTTGGAAATGTTGCATATTGTTGCTTTAAAAAAAAAACCTGCCTGGTTTTAAAAACACAGTCAGACGAAGGTTACATGAAGGGCACAGGGAAGAAAAAGATTCCTGCAAATGATTAAACTTTCTGTGAAGGTTTTGGTCTCTTGTGTTCCTTATATTCAGTCAATCTTTTATCTGTGTATGAGTGTGTGTGTGTGTGTGTGTGTGTGTGTGTCTCAGAGCAGTCCTCTGTGCCCTCGCCCCTTAGTGACCCTGGCAACCTGTTGTCATGGCAACCCTGACTCATTTCCTGATTAGTGTGATTGGATGATGCGCGAGCCCGTCTGATGTTCCCCTAAAGGATCCTCGTAATGAACTCTGTCCGGCTCTCAGTGCTTCGGGGAACTCAGGGGACTGCAGAGAAAAGTAAATTGGACTCTGTTTAATAATTAAGAGGGGCCAAATATTACGATTTAAATCATTTATTGATACATGAGTGATGGAGTGAAATGCTTCATGAGGAGAAAGAGGAAATCAAAAGTGATTCTCGCAAACCTCCCCGTTATAAAATATTCTTTTCCTTTTTTTCAGATGGTCATACAGGTTGGATGTTTTATTTCTGTGGACTTTTCCAGCCTGTCGCACCTCTGACGGTGCATCTTGGTCAGCTGCAGGGTCGTCAGCTGGGAGCCGCCGTTCACTGATGTTTCGCCCACTAAGCGAGTACATCTCGCGGTGGGGGCAGTGGCATCTTGGGGACGTCTCGCTGCCACTTCCTGCAGCTGCCAGTAGCTGGCTTTCTTCTGCTTCTTCTCCTAACTCCATCAATGCTTTGTGTCGGTTTGATTCCAAGCTAAAGTTTATTTGAATAGTTCTTACCAAAACCAGCATTACAAAGTGCTTTACAAAAAAAAAATACAAGCAGGGGAAAAGATGTGCAGAATAAAAACATAAGAAGAAGAAGATATACTTTTAATCCCTGAAGGAAAATACATGAACTTCACTCTTGGAACGTGCTTCACAATACGACCACATGCACAAGCAGGACCCTGTGAGCATGCATTAATGGAGAGATGTCAGAGTGAGGGGGCTGCACATCTGAGGGTTCGATGCCTTGCATTGTGGTTGAAGTGATGGAAGATGCCAAAAATAAAGTTAGTGTGACATCTGACACAGACACGACTATCACAGGGCTGAAATACTGACTACAGGTGTTTTTGAAACGCTGTTGGATGAATTGAAAAAGGCAGACTCATGTCACTGGATGTTAAACCACAGAAAGACTGTAGCCGTCAGTCATCTTGCTGAAACTAAACTGCTTTTATACTAACTAACAATGAGAATATTCATTCTTACGCCTCTGTCTAGTGACTGTGCTCGACTTAAAGATGGTGTTTGATTGGAATATAATGTCATCGTTCCTTGATAACGCTGTGCTGATATTTCATCATCATGTTTGAGCAGGAGAAGAAAAAAAAAGGTGCTGAAATCCTCCTCAGGCCTGCAGCGAAGTCAAAGACAAATTTCTTGAGAGCAGCGTCGCACACTCCGGTGAGAAAAGGTTGAAAAGGAAAAGACGACTTTGTGTTTTTGAAGATGTAACATTCAAATAACTCCCTTTGAATGAACTGAATTCAATTAAAATGAAAGTTGGGATACAGAAGAGTGGAGAAGGAAAACATTTAGGAGGGAGATTGATCTGTTTGTGTGTGTGTGTGTGTGTGTGTGTGTGTGTGTTTATATAAATACAAAACAACAGACCCTGGCTGCAGACCATCACAACAAATTTAATAAACAAAAACAAAAGCTCACTTTTTCAAAGTCCATGGAAATCAATATCTCAAAGAAAACATCAGGGACCGACTGAAAGTCCAAAACAACGGGGGGGGGGGGGGGGGGGGTGAAGGGGGGCGGGGTGAAGGGGGTGCACAGAGGGAAGAAGGTAGAAAGGTTTAACCATAAGAACAAACGGGCACAGCAGGAACACAGAAGCTGCGTCTAACGTCTGGGTAGCGTCCTTAAAAGAAGAATGTGTGACTTTTTGATCCAGTAGATGTCGCCCTTGAGCTCCAGCATGAAACCAAAACAAACTTCTGTTTGTGTCCAGAGACACGCCTCCTCCATACTGAAGCCTCCGCTCTCCTCCAGAGACACACCTCCAACCCCTCTACACTCACGTTCACATGAAGGAGTTATCAATTAGAATGCACCAATATTAAACACCATTAAGAGCAAGCGGCGGACAAAGTTGTCCTTTTCTCGAGCTGCAATCCCCTGTGTCCTGCATTGTTGTGTTAGCATGCTAATGTTAGCGCTCTTTAGTTAGCTCGTAGCTTCACATTAGCTGTGTCCTGCATTGTTGTGTTAGCATGCTAATGTTAGCACTCTTTAGTTAGCTCGTAGCTTCACATTGTTGTGTTAGCATGCTAATGTTAGCGCTCTTTAGTTAGCTCGTAGCTTCACATTGTTGTGTTAGCATGCTAATGTTAGCGCTCTTTAGTTAGCTCTTAGCTTCACATTGTTGTGTTAGCATGCTAATGTTAGCGCTCTTTAGTTAGCTCGTAGCTTCACATTTCATGTAAACTGACACAGAATGAGCGTGATCTAAAAACTCTTACTAACATCCAAATAATCAGTGAGTATGTTCTTCTTCTTCTCTCTAGTTCTTGACTAAAACAGCTTTTATACACAAGGGGAGGAGCCGGCCGTCCCGTCCATGTAAACACGATGTTAAACTGGCCGGGGCCAAACTTTAGGGGCATGTGAACGTTAACCTGCAAGGAGGACTGAATGCTGGTGTTGTTAGCAATGCTAACGTTAGCCACCGCTCAGCAAACCTCTTTGACATCCTTTACAGACGACCAAATTCTGGTGCACTTGGAAGTGTACCAAGACCCCCGTTTTTTAAGCGGATCAGAGTTCGGTTCTTTGGTCCACACCAGAGTTTGTTTGAGCATTCACACCGCCCCCAAACCAAACGAACTATCTGACAAAGCACTTAGGTGTGAATGCACCCTAAAGGAGCAGCAGCCATCATAGCCTGTGCAGACCACTCGTCCTCACAGCTGATTGGCTGAGAGCTCTCTTCCTCTTAACCATGGTGTCCTAAATGTTTTGAACCCCTCTGTTTTTATCATGTATGTAAATAATGCTTATATGGTTATCAAGGAATACTGTACATTTTTATGTTCCATAAGATGCTAGCATGGATCTTTGTAAATACGAGGTCCTGGTTGTGCTTTTGTTTCTTTTTTTATCAGGTGTCTTTTGTCTCAGTGGAGCAGTCGTCAAACAAGTGTTGTAAGAATAAAGATTATTATATAATAGTGCTACTAATTGTCATTTTGTGGATAAAGACTCTACAGCGAGCATTTTGCAAACAACTTGTGGTGAAGAATGTTAAATGAATGACCGTGTATAGCTTGAAAACAATGCGCTCCAATTGTGTTACTCGGCTCATTTGAGTCGGTGCACAAAGAGTCTCAGGATATGTTTGTCCACGGTGCATCCTTCGTTAGCCAGGTTAAGGAGGAAGCAGCCTTCAGCAATGGGACAGCGTTCGACATGAAGTGGTAATTCAAAAGGTTTTTAAGAGGTGTCCAGAGGGTTTGGACCACAGTACAAAGTGTTCTGTTTCATTTGGTCCTCAGTGGGTTTGTTGTTTCCTCTCTCTGCTGCAGCCTTCAGGGAATCTGCTTTAAGCAGCCATGTGCACTAACCCCTAACCATCACTGACATTCAGACATCTTTATCCAATTGCATAGAAGAACATACTGCCTTTAAGTCTTCAATTAAAGTACCTAACTGAAAACAGAACTGTCTTATTGGAGCTAATGGCTCTTAAAGCTACAGCAGGCAAGTTTCTTTGATGAGAAAGTAGAGCCAAGTTGTCTGCCTCTATCAGGACGCAGGGTTGACATTCAGCTTCTTATTCCAGATAAAATCGAGTCACTGTTGGCCCAAATTAAATTGACGTGTTTGAACACTGAAGTGTTTTTTTTCTCAGGGAAAGTGATGAATAAAAACTCAAACCAGTTTAAACTGTCTCCTCAGCTGAAGCTGCAAACTGAACTCCCCAACATCAGACCCTCAAACAAACGACTGTGAAGCTCAACCTTATAACTATTTACTGCTCATGATAAGTGGGCGAATGGTAGATATTTAAATTCAGGTTTAAGCTTGATAGATAAGGCGATGAGTACAATGGAAGTTGTCCTTTTTAGAAACTTACCAGCAACAACTCAGCCTCTGGGCGTGATGGTTTGCTTGCCTGAAAACACACAAAAAAAAAAACGCATTTTGTCTTCACAGACTTTATGAAACATCTGCCTGTAAGTACGAGTGGACATCTTTGTTTAGTGTGTTAAGTAAAATAGATTGTTTCCTCAGTTAGGATAACCGCGATGCTAATTATGTCAGCCAATTATTGGCATTTGCCAGTATGTAAGAAATACATCCCGGTCCATCTGAGAAATTCAACTTCAATTTTATTTGTCCCCGAAGGGCGACTGGTTTTGTGGCAAGGCAGAAAAAGACAGTAAAAAAAATAGTGCTCCCCCTGCATGGCCAACAATGCACCAGCCGCCATGGCTACAGATCGTTAGGACTGAACTATGATGCATCTGAAAAGTACAACCATCACAGCGTAGACTACTTAGAAATGTCTCTAAATTGATGTAGAAGTTGCTCGATGTATCACTACACAATGGTTGCATGTTGCAATGCACAGTTTTTCATGCCTGACGAACAAAAAGTACTCTTGTTTCTCATACCGACACACACACACACACACACACACACACACACACACACACACACACACACACACACACACACTGTCTGAGGATAATGTGTTGAGCTCTTAGGCCCAAAGTCTACTTCAGGGGGTTCACAGGTCAGGTCTGAGCCTCAGAGTCTATATGTAATATGACTCAGAACATGTGATATCACGGTGATATTGCTTCATGCTGGCTAACAATTGCATGGGTTATCTATAAATGACCAGCTCTGTTTGCAGACGCAGGGAAAGCTGAGTGAGCTTCCAGCTGGGCGTGTCCTTGAAAGAGCTGCTGCAGTGGGCGTGTCCTACAACTTCAATACGTCGGCAGGACCTGACGTCAGGTTCTGGCCAAGTCTCGCCAAGTTCTCAAACATCTCCTTCAGAGCAGCAGGAAACAATCTTTCCCGAGGTTTAGTACGGACATCCAACATGGATTTATTTAAATATGGATCAGCAGAATAGGTCTCGTTTAACTTTTCTTTGTCTCAGTCAGAAGAAGTTTCATTCTTGTGTTTTTTGATTGGATACAGTTTGTGCCAAAAAAAAGCCCTTTATTACTTCTATTTGCCAATTTCCATATGGAAGTGTGAAGCACTAATGGACCGCGGCGTGCACAGGAAGTATGTGTAAATTGTCAGTAAGCCCGAGCACATTATTTGGTGATAGTGGACATGACATGAATGTGGGGCTGTTCTTGAATCATCTGTAAAAATCATGAACTTTACTCAATCTTAGCCTCGTGTTGCTGCCTCGATTCGTTCAACAGAGATTTAGTACCTTTAAGATGATTGCAGTTTGTCGAGGTTAGAAAACTAAACAGTTCATTAGGTTCAGACAAATCTTGGTTTCAGAAGACAGAACTTAAATCCTTGAGAGTCTGGAGTTGTGAGCCGATATGCTACAGAGACACACAGACTTTTTGCCTCCATGTCCTTTCTCACCAGCCTTCATTATTGTTCAAGATTATTTTTGGGGGCTTTTCGTGCCTCTATTGAGAGGACAGGACGGTGGATAGAGTCAGAAACGAAGGGAGGGGGAGGGGGTGACTTGCAAAGTCGAGGGCTGTAGCCTCTGGACATGGGACAAGCAATTTAAGGTGAGCAATATATTGCTGTACCTATTGAGATTGATGAGTTTGAAATTCCTGCTCACTGACACAAAATAAATTGGAAAACACATCCAGCCAGTCCATCACAGGGCTGACACAACAACCAGCCGCACTCACATCTACAACCTACAGACACTTCAGAGCCCACCCACCCACAGAAATGACTGAACCCCTGAAAGGCAGAGGGAATGGGCCCTCCACAGATGCATGCATGTTGGATCAGTAGCATTAGAGCTAGCCTCCTGGCTAACATTTGTATCCTCTGTCTGGCTCTGATCAGCTTTTGGGAACTTTGGTAAAAATGATTGCTTTCAAGTTATTGTTGGGGTTAAACGCCTCCTTTATTTCTTGCAACCTGACTGTGTGCAGACATTACTTACAGTTAAGTTCAATGGGCTCTTCTCAACTTTATTGTCACTAAAAAAAAGGGTTCATAACAGTTGAAGAAGAGGGGATTTACATTTTGAAACAGGCAAACAATGAATCATTTTATTGCTCCTCAAGCGGCAACCTCCTGTTTAGAATGAAGCCAATGCGGAAGTGCAAAATCCTGCAGTTCCTTGAAGAAGAAGCACAGGAAGTCACATACACACCCATTCAAAAAAGCCTGTTTACAGTCTCATTAGCTCATGTATTGATCTGCACACACTGTACGGTGGGTGAATGTTTTGATGACTCATCTTTTTTTCTATTTTATGAAGGATAAGAGTTATTCACAATAAGGCAGGAACAGTTTTTCTGTGAGGCGACTGCACCACCGCAGAGCCCTGGAAAAGATATATCTGGGTATAGATGAACTTTATACTTTATTATTCTGTCTCTGTCATCAACTACCACAGTGTTTTTTCAACAGGTGTAGACCGGCATAACATCTCAGGCAACATCCTCCCGTAATGTATCACATACACAAGCTTTAATAACGTCTGTGCATTATGCTGCTGATGTTTTAAAATACAAGCTCTGGCCATGGTTGTGTCTGCGTTTCTCTAGCTCTGAGAGGAGACGTCTAAGGGAACAAAAATCTGCATCTTAAAAATAACAGCAGCAAAAAAAAAAGTGCTGCATTGTCTTTGTCAGCTGGTCTTTTGGAAACGCCTCATTATTTCAGTTGGAGTTGTGACAAAGGTACAAATGAAGCTGAGCTAAGTATTTCTCTCAAACACTTTTATATCAGTTTGACATCAGAGTGGCCTCTACGGCTGCTCACTTCATTGAAACTCAAAAAAAGCGACGCAACTACAATTCAACGTCTTGTATTTTGTCAGAACGAGTTACCTTACACCGAGACGCGGGGGAAAAAATCAGACAGAATTATTCATACGGAGGATTCTTCACAGCCGCAAAGACTGTCTCCCACAAAACTTTGAGAGGCTTGTGTTCACAGTGAAGTCAGAGACATTGTGTGTCTTACAGTTCTATATCTGTCACCGTCAGTACAAGTGCAACTTGTAGCCAGCAGGGAAAACATCACATGAACTCAAAGCAAGACAAACATGATCACACCCACATGCACAGAAAGAGCCACAAACACAAACTGTGTACAATGCACAGTGTCCCACATCCTCGGGGGGGGGATGTGCTCCATTGTGATTCCCCTGATGAGCCCTGTTTGGTAAAAAAACCCCGACCCACAACCTCCGGTCCCCCCCTGTGGTTGAACTTCACGACGTCCCCAGGCTCATTTCTGACATTGTTGTTTCTAAACCACTAACCTTGTGCTCTGGTTATGTTTGTTTTTCTTGAGTAAATGTATGAAGATGACGCTCTGAAACAACAACACTGTTTAGGTTTAGTTTTAAATTAAGCAGAGACTGACACAAGAAGGTAGATGTAAAAAGTGTTTATTAGGCAAAAAGAGGAAAAAGAGCAGGCAGGAGAATTATCACCAGAGATGACAAGAAAAAACACAAAACACAAAGATTAATAAAAACTTTATTGGCCAAAAAAAAATTACCTTTGATTTGAGGATTAAAGTCTTTATTTGTGATTTTTCACACTTAAATATATAAATCAAGTATATCCTCTGAAAATAACTCTGTGAGTCATGACTGTCTACAATGGGTGTAACACCCGAGTCCCACTGTCTGTGATGTTTTCAGAGTTTTCAGAGTCCTATCTTCACTTTGTTTACATCGCCCGGACGGCCGGCTGACTCCTCCCCTCGTGTATAAAAGTTGTTTAATAGAGGGACTAGAGAAAAGAAGAATAACATACTGTACTCACTGCTTAACTGTGTTTCTAGATCACGCTCATTTCAGGTAAATTTACATGCAGTGTGAAGATACGAGCATAATAAAGATCGCTAGCATTAGCATGCTAACACAACAATGCAGCGCCAGTTGAAAAGTTCAAAAAATCGCATATAAAGATTTTAAGTAACAAATAAATAGCCAGGAACACGTTAAAAAGGAGTGTTTATCTAGCCTTGTTTAAAATGCGTATTGCAGTTGGGATTAAAGGAGTTTATGTGAGTTTTGTTTTCAGCTAATGGCGCTCTGAAACGTCTGCCTGAGGAGAGCAGCTGAACCGAGGGGTGAGGGGGAGGTACAGTAAAGAGTCCCATAATTAATTAATTCAGCCGTTATTTACCCTAACCCATGCACAGAACATACGTGGTGGTTGGCCATCAGCTGTAGTCTTTGCGGTGTGTTCAAGTACAACTCTTTGGCCACAGTAAGACGTTGACTTATTTATTTATTTCATTTCTTTTTTGCGTGCCTATTCATGTTACTTCTGTTTTATGTCTTTTAAATTGATTCTGTATTTCACATGTAGTTTTCTTTTATCTCATGTGAGCTGTTATGTATTTTATTTATTCTTCTGTACAGCACTTTGGTCAACTGTGGTTGTTTTAAAGTGTTTAACAAATAAAGTTGGATTGGATTGAATTGGAAGGCAAAACGTGTCATTAAGCGATGCAACAGTCGGCCTTTAGCAAAAAATCTCAGGCTACCTAAAACACGCTGCAAAAAAGCAGCCAAACATTGTTAGAAAAGTCACTAAAAGAAACACAAACGTGAGTACACAGAGCACTGACAGACTAGACTAAACTAACCAGCAGAATAGTGATCAGGCTTTTATTGTCAGGTTGATGAGCTGAGTGGAATCAGGTGTGCCTCATCTGCTGCTGAGGTGAAAAGCAAGCCACGCCCCCTACCACACAGGTACCTGCAGGAGAGAGAGAACAGAGAGGGGGGAGGGAGAGAGAGAACAAACCAAAAAAACAGAATCATCACAAATACATTTTTCACTGAAGAATCCTTTCTATGCAAATTGCCGAACCTGCCAGAAGTGAAAACACACACACACAGTTTTTAAGGGATTACAGCTGCTGCGGCTCATTCTGAGAGTGAGAAAACAGAGTCAGGGAGTTTCAGAGAAGATTACAACAACAAAGGTCATGAACCAGACATGAGTGCAAATGCGCCTCTTATAGTGACTGTGCCCCCCCGGGGGAACCTGAGACAGACAATTTCCCCATGAATTGTCTCCGGTTGCTTCAACGCGTGCACTGGTTGCACCATTCAAAAACACGGCCCTCACTCCCTAATACTTCCTGCCAAGGTCTAGCCGAGTTACATTTAAACTGCATCCATTCTCATTAAGTGAAATGCAGCCGAGTCGCGGTGAGCATCATCCCGGAAGAGGTTTTAATCCACACCTACGCAGCTGCATGACAGGAATAGATGAGGAGGAGACAGACGGCCGACCGGCAGCGATAAGTAGCCCAATAAATCTTCAGAGCTGCCTCCTGTCTGACAGCGTGCGTGTGTGTGCATCACCACAGGGGGGAGGAGTTATTGGTCACAGCAGAGGTGGTTGATAACTTGTTATCTGTCTGCATTCCTGAGCCGCATGAAGTAAGACGACAACACAATACAAAAGCAAACAAATTCAATGACACAGAGATAGAGGGGGGGGGGGGGGCAGAGTCTGCAGAAACATCTTCATACAACAGAGCGTCTCATTCATTTTAAAAACAGCAAGCCATCTGCCTGCAGGAACATCCCCAAGTTCTTCCCTGTTGTCTCTCTGCTACAGGTGATCTGAACTCAGTTTTTTTGTTTTTCTTTCTTGTGATATTTTTTTAGAAGTGGCATGAGTTCTGGAGTCTCATTCTATCAAAGAAAAACTAAAAGTAAAGAAAAATTAAAAGTTTTACAGCTATGACTGAGCAGTCTTTACTCTTTGGCATGTCCTGAAATCTGATTTACAGACCCCAAAAAACAAAACAACGATTGGCTGTTTACATGTCAGAGGCTGGATTTGTGTTCTAAACATCTGTTCACTAACCCCACCAGGAAAGATATTCATTCAGAATGTTTTAATGTAATGTGCATGGCGGAGGTCGAAATGATGAGCGAGGTTGGATAATCGGAAGAGGGAGGAAAGATGAAGGGGATGAAGGTAAGGGTGGAGGGATTGAGGTAGAGGGGTTGAGGGACGAAGGGATGGAGGTAAGGGTTAAGCGATGTGGGATGAGGATAAAGGTAGAGGGATGAAAAGATGAATGCGTGGGTCAGGACAGGAGGTGAACGGAAGAGGGACGATGGACGACATGAGGAAACCAGAGGGGTCGAGAGACTCTGGTTGGGGGAGCCGTCTCTTTTCTTGCTCTCTGTGTGGACCCCCGTTGGTTCCTCATTTAAACAAACAGAGAAGTGAAGAAACATGGAGGGTGTTGGGGGGACAGGGGGGATGTGAAATCAGCGTCAGAGGAATATGAGTGATAAGGCGGATGAACAGAAATGTGTTCGAGGCGTGGTCTAAGTTCCTGAACCAAGTTTTTAAAAAACTACATTTAGTAGCTTTTTTGAATTTCAATGCAGGACGTTGCCTTTTTTCAAATTGTACATCATACTTCTCACATCTATATTCATGAGACATATGTGTGTTCCAACTCTCTCTCATAGTCATGAATAAGACGAACCAGACGCTGATAGACGATGATAGTTGAAGGGCTCCCAGACTGCACATTTTGTAAATCTTAAATTTTGTTTGTAGATGATGTAACACAGGAAGGGGCCGAGCTGGACCAAACCCCCCTCTGTGCTAATACACTTCCTGTTGACGAGTAACTCAAACAACCCCAAAAAACTTCCTTTAAAGGCTTTATATGTGATTTTTTGATCCAGCAGATGTCGCCCTTGAGCTCCAGCATGAAACCAAAACAACTCGCGCTGCATTGTTGTGTTAGCATGCTAATGCTAGTGATCTTTATTATGCTCGTATCTTCACACTGCATGTAAATTTACCTGAAATGAGCGTGATCTAGAAACACAGTTAAGCAGTGAGTACAGTATGTTATTCTTCTTTTCTCTAGTCCCTCAATTAAACAACTTTTATACATGAGGGGAGGAGTCAGCCGGCCGTCCTGGCGATGTAAACAAACTGAAGATAGGACTCTGAAAACTCTGAAAACATCACAGACAGTGGGACTCGGGTGTTACACCCATTGTAGACAGTCATGACTCACAGAGTTATTTTCAGAGGAGATACTTGATTTCTACATTTAAGTGTGAAAAATCACAAATAAAGACTTTAAGCCTCAAATCAAAGGTAATTTTTTTTGGCCAATAAAGTTTTTATTAATTTTTGTGTTTTGTGTTTTTTCTTGTCATCTCTGGTGATAATTCTCCTGCCTGCTCTTTTTCCTCTTTTTGCCTAATAAACACTTTTTGTAGACAGTCATGACTCACAGAGTTATTTTCAGAGGATAAACTTGATTTATATTATATTTAAGTGTGAAACATCACATATAAAGACTTTAAGTTCTGCGGGCTAACGAGTTGTTTCAAGTTAACATCATGCATTAAGTTGTCGTTATTCTAAGTATTAATCTTTCTAATAAAGCAGCATACTGTAGGTCTTCTGTTCTTCACCTGGCTGCAGGCTGAACTGTTGGTTGGACTCGGTGGATTTGGATGCATGTTCAAACTCTCATGCTGTTTAAAACTGAAAATGGTGTCAGACACTCTGCAAGCAAAAAACCTGAACTCCGTATAACACCCACACTTAGCTGGTTTTCAAACCCTGTCAGCCTGTCGTGCCTGCAGACTGCAGATAGACAAGCACACACCTCCTCAGCCCACTCAGGCGGGCGGGCGGAGCGGGCAGGAGAGCGCCGAGACAGAAGCCACCGGGCTGAGATGAGACGGAGGCTGGAATGTATGTAGAGGCGAGACTCGGGGGGGGGGGGGGGGGGGGGCACACTGCTGTCGCTCTGCACAAGAAGCCTTTTCTTCTGAGGCAGACATGAGAGCACGCCAAGGTGGTTATTAGGCCGATAATGGAAGGAGGGGGTGACTGATAACCAGCCAGAGAACGAGTGAAGTGCAGGCTTCAGAATCAATGAAGGACGTCTCTGAAGCAGCCAATGTGTTCGTCCCTTCATTAAGAGTCAGCAAATGGAAATGCAGTTAAACTCGTCTTTCCCTTCCCAATATCCAAAACACAATAAAAAGGAACGACTGACATTTTGCTGTAATTTGCAATTTTAAATTTCACATTTCATTTCAAGCAGATTGAAGATGAACCAGCAGCTACATGCTCGCTCTGCTTTTCTCGCTGACTTGCACAGCCTCTCCGTCTCTCTCTCTCATGTGTGTCAGTGTGGAGGCAGATCTGCACTTTGAGGATGCTATCACAGGAATCCTTCAGGCCCCCACGGCGGGATCTGACAGAGCTGGAGCTGAGACGTAGACGGGGCAGACTCGCCTCGACAGCGCGATGAATGAGCAGGAGTGATAGAGCGAGATGAAGCGAGGCCCAGAAGTGATCCTGCCATGAAAAAAAAGATGAGAGCGGGGGGGGGGGGGGGGGGAAGGGCGCCGTGATGTAGCGGCCCACGCTTTCAAGAGTTTTTTATCTTTGTCAGCATGATGACGAGCACCGTCTGACTGTTGCAGGAAGAGAGACACAAAAAACCTTCATGTAGGCCTCCAGATATCTCAGATAATACCTCCTCCTATGAACCAATGAGTGTACACCGTGGTTAAAACATGACGGGAGGCCGTATTGCTAATGCTAATGTTCTTAAAATAGATCCATATTTTCTGAAACTCATTCCTTATTATAAACAGGATGTTGCTCCTCAAATCTATTTCTGCTGAAAGAGAAGAACGTCTTCCTTTTTGTTTGCCTTCAAGCTGAGTTTTCCTGAACTCTGCAACGGATATCAACCATAACGAATGTGAAATAACAAGCAGAGCAGCACATGAAACTTTTTAGTTTTTTACCTTTTGTGGAAGACGGATGTTTAGCTCTAAACTTTTCTTTTCTATAGTTTGTCTCTGTTAACAACCCAAAAAGGAAAAGTAGCTCTCTCTGGAGTTAAAGGCAGAATGTCTGACATTTTAAATAAATCATAAAGTCTGTCCTGTGTAAATGTGTCTCTGAGTCATGACTGTCTACAATGAGGGAGAAGCTCGAGTCCCGCTGGCTGTGTTGTTGTCAGAGCCGTGTTTACATGGGCGGGACGGCCGGCTCCTCCCCTTGTGTCTAAAAGCTGTTTTAGTCAAGAACTAGAGAGAAGAAGAAGAACATACTCACTGATTATTTGGATGTTAGTAAGAGTTTTTAGATCACGCTCATTCTGTGTCAGTTTACATGAAATGTGAAGCTACAAGCTAACTGAAGAGCGCTAACATTAGCATGCTAACACAACAATGTGAAGCTACGAGCTAACTAAAGAGCGCTAACATTAGCATGCTAACACAACAATGTGAAGCTACGAGCTAACTAAAGAGCGCTAACATTAGCATGCTAACACAACAATGTGAAGCTACGAGCTAACTAAAGAGCGCTAACATTAGCATGCTAACACAACAATGTGAAGCTACGAGCTAACCAAAGAGCGCTAACATGAGCATGCTAACACAACAATGCAGGACACAGGTGATTGCAGCTCGAGTAAAGGATCATTTTGCCTGCTGCTTTTGCTAAACTCCTCCGTGTGAACTCGAGTGGAGGGGGGTTGGAGGTGTGTCTCTGGAGGAGAGCGGAGGCTTCAGTATCGAGGAGGCGTGGCCTGGTGGTTTGTTTTGGTTTTTATGCTGGTGCTCCAGGGCGACATCTACTGGATCAAAACGTTGCACATTCATCATTTAATAGACGACAGCTACGATCATAATCGTGTGTAGATCAGTTTTGAGTGTTAACAGAACCACCGACTCTGATACGTAGAGTTTGTTTGCTCGACTCAAATCACGGACAAATTTGTTGCATTGTTGCATAATTACCTTAAGTTTTGCAACAAGGCAACTTTTCGCTTTTAAAAATCTTCCTCAGGTGTAGATCGTGTCGACGGGTTAAATTAAATTACCCATTAGCAGCTTTTTAATTTTTTGTGCCGCCAGGTAGCTTTCAATCAAACCAATGACAAAAGATGACGTCAGGGCTGGCGGGGAATCATGGGAGTGATGAAAACGAACTCTGCGTTGACTGTAATCGAGACGAACGAGCTAAACCGACCTGAGGAAGAGATAACAGCTGATGTTTCCATGGCAACGATAAACATGTTGTGTCTGTCATGGCGGCCTCCACAATAAGACACGTCCCGCAACAACTACTGTATAAAATGAAGGATTTCTCCGGCTTTGATAACTGATGGAAATATTTATACATAAATATTTGACAAAATTGTAAGAATAACATTTTTTTCATATTTTACATTAAGAGGTTTTTTAATCAGCTGTGATTATTTATCTTGTGGAAATCCTCTTGATTAAGAATCATTATGTCACGAGTTTTAGTTAATTCTGAACATAAAGTTTTGACCTTCCTTAATTGCAAAATGACATTTTACATCCTTAAAGTAACTAGAGCGCTGGGACTTGGGAAAGCACCTGGTACATAAAAGTTTCTCATTTCCTCACCCACACACACACACCCACACACACACACACACACACACACACACACACACACACACACACACACACACACACACACACACACACACACAGACACACACACACACACACACACACACACACCCACACACACACACGCTTGCACTTGTGCGGCCCTCAGTCCTTTCTCCATTTGGCATCTGTTTGTTTTCTGCCAGCTTGGTTGTATCCCCCCCCCCCCCCCCCCCTCACCATTCCAGTTCTCCAGCTGCCTGGAAAACATGACGGCATCTCCAGAGCGTCTCCAGGACCGGGGGGATCCCCGCCTCCTGTGTGGCCCCGCAAACGCTGCTGCTCGCTGGACTCCGACAGCTCCAGATGTCCCTGCCAGGATGAAGGCAGAGCGTCTCCAGATGAAGGTATCATGAGTGTCAGTAGGTGTGTGTGTGTGTGTGTGTGTGTGTGTGTGTGTGTGTGTGTGTGTGTGTGTGTCACTCTGACAGCTGTTCGTCTATGAGAAGAACACATGGGGAGTGTGTTTGATGTTGTCACCAGATGCTCAGCGTTTCAGGGTGTACAGGTGAATTTGTTTTTGTGATATCAGCTGAATGATCGGCAGTAAGCACACTTATCACAGACACACCCTCTTAACAGATCCCCCCCCCCCCCCCCCCCCATGTGTGAAAGAAACAACACTGCTGAAAGTGGAAGACTAATAGATTGAAGGAGGGTGTTTAACAGTAAAGGCCCGTGGACACATTTTAGGAGTTACGCTAACTGCTGTTCATATGAAGCACTGCGAAGCTTTTATTACATAGACTGTATATAACATGGACGTAGCCTCATTGACGTCACCCACTGGTTTCTGAAAAAGCGTTTTGATTGCTTATTTAGCTTCAGTGTAAGCTGGAAGTGACTCTTCCTGGGCTGCGCAGGGCTGTTGAAGCCCAACGATGGCGGTCGCCATATTGGAATTACTATTTAAGTAAAACCTTTCAATCAATCTCGAAGCAGGCGAAGAGGTGGAGCTGAGGCGAGTCTCAAGCCTCCTCGCTCACATCAGAGCAGCATCAGACGCTCGCTGTCCAAACTGCACTTTCAGTCTCCCCTTGCAAACATAATAACATGTGGTGCTTTTATTTTGAAGGTGGACAAACTGAAGTGTGGTGCTTTTATTTTGAAGGTGGACAAACTGAAGTGTGGTGCTTTTATTTTGAAGTTGGACAAATTAATGTGTGGTGCTTTTATTTTGAAGGTGGACAAACTGAAGTGTGGTGCTTTTATTTTGAAGTTGGACAAATTGATGTGTGGTGCTTTTATTTTGAAGTTGGGCAAACTGAAGTGTGGTGCTTTTATTTTGAAGGTGGACAAACTGAAGTGTGGTGCTTTTATTTTGAAGGTGGACAAACTGAAGTGTGGTGCTTTTATTTTGAAGTTGGGCAAACTGAAGTGTGGTGCTTTTATTTTGAAGGTGGACAAACTGAAGTGTGGTGCTTTTATTTTAAAGGTGGACAAAGTGAAGTGTGGTGCTTTTATTTTGAAGGTGGACAAACTGAAGTGTGGTGCTTTTATTTTGAAGGTGGACAAACTGAAGCGTGGTGCTTTTATTTTAAAGGTGGACAAAGTGAAGTGTGGTGCTTTTATTTTGAAGGTGGACAAACTGAAGTGTGGTGCTTTTATTTTGAAGGTGGACAAACTGAAGTGTGGTGCTTTTATTTTGAAGGTGGACAAAGTGAAGTGTGGTGCTTTGTATTGACTTTACTAAACACGTAAAGGCTCGTCAATAAGCCAAATAAAGTTTTTCTCCAAGTTGACACCAGTCACAGCTCAACATTTCAACACGTATGATGGATATTAATAACACACCTCTATCTCCACTTTGTAAAACAAAGACATTACGTGTCGCATCGTGCATTTACACGGAGTGACGCTCAAGGGCTGTCACGACCCTCAAATAGGAAACAATTGAACCAAGCTGAATTTGTGGCTGACGCTCGCTTGCTGTTAGGACACACCCCTTTTTATGCAAATGTATGCATCACTTATAAAATCAACCCCTCTTCAATGTGTACTCATAAATAAATTAAGTATTGATACCAAATAGATTTTTTTTTGACCAGGCTGTAAGCAGGTTTATTCCTGCTTGTTAAATGGGACCTACTGAGGATTTCTTAGCTTCTGCAGCCAGTCTCTAGTGGACACTCAAGGAACTGCAGGTTTTTTGCACGTCTGCATTGGCTTCATTCTTCGGTTGCTAATTGGCTTCAGTTTGCTGCTGTTTTTATTCATTCTGCATTCTAACCACAAAACATTTCACTCGCTGCAGTTTTGGTGAGGTGATTTTTAAAAACTCATCGCTCAGAAAATCAGAGAAGCAAATGTTGTAATATGACCCGGGTTCACTCCTTATAAGGCTTTCTGCGTTATGTAAATCTTGGAGGACACTGGGACAAATCCAACTGCTGTGACCTTTATCATTTAGTTTGTTTTGTGATTTTCTATAATGTTTAATCAAACTAAATAAATATTTGACGGAGGCAGAGGCGACGTCCCTGCACTGATGTGCAGCTTGTATGTTTAGATTTGTGTAATCTTTGTGTATCTTAAGAGCCTCCTCGTGTTGCTGTGTGTTTATCGTCCCTGGTCACTTGACTTTTTACTGCAACATTGCAAGATTTCATGAAACAGTCAGAGCGGTGTATTGCATGTTTTCAGTGTCATAAAGTTTTGGGCGCTTTAATGCCGCGTGCACGATTCTCTTTTTTTTTTAATCTCTGAGGAAGTGAACAAACAGCCTACCAAACTGTGCAGTGATTAAAGCCGAATGTGGGGAAAGTGACTCTTATGTAACGAGTGAAATTCTCATTATTTAATTTAGCATCATCACTGGAAACAGGTATCATGTTACTGTTTTACTGAACACATTGAACATCACTGCACAACGCTGCACAGCATCACTCCTCTGCTGCGCTGTGAAAACATCTCCATAGCTTTCCCTCACCGCACTCACACACACACACACACACACACACACACACACACATACACACACACACACACACACACACATACACACTTGCACGTCTAAAAATACACACACCATGTGTCCCTTGTGATGTTTTGTTCATTAACTTTATTACATCCCATAATTTTACGAGCTTTCCTGATGGTTGTTATGATAATGGGTTTAACATCATCCTAATGCCTAATAAGCATCCTGAAGTGTGCACGGCGCGGCGGAAACACACACACTCACACAGACAGACAAAGGTTTTATTATAGAGATGGAGGAACTACATATCGTAATAAAACACACACACACACACACACACACACACACACACAGCAGGCGTGCACTAAACTCACCTCCTCTCGGCTGCGTTCACTTTGTAGTCTCAACTTTGATGTGCTCAGCGCTGCACATCAAATACTGCAAAGAGTCCATGTAGCGGGTAATAAAAGATTAGAGTCGGTTACATAAAGTCAGGAGAACACGACGACCATGCAGGCCGGGTAACACTTAGGTGCGACGTCTCTGAGGGTTTGATGTGCGAGCGGTGCAGAGGGGTTTGACGCGTCGTATTTTTAGGCTTCCCCGCGGGGGTGAGAGAGGCTCTGAGGAGTTTTGGTCGTCCCGGGATACGGTGATGTAATGGAAAAGGAAAAGATATCCCCCTTTTTACAGCTCCATCAAAAACAGAACTAAACTGTTTAATCATTCAGTTATGATGTTGTGATGGAGACAGGCTGCGTTACACTTCATGCTGATTAAAGGAGCTCTGCCTCTCATCGGTCCACAGGTGGGGGAAGAATGGGTGCTCAGGGTGCTGCAGCAGCCCCCTCATATCAGGCACAGTTTGCACAATGTACTACTTTTTTTAAAGACATGTAGATGTAACAAACCAGTACATGTGATAGATTTGTTTTGTTGACTTTCAAAGATCCAATATTTAAGATGTTAACAGAATTAAGTGACCTTACTATCTGATCATTAAGGAAACATGTTGAAGTGCTGGCTTCTCTGACAACAATGCAGCAGCCAGTATGTCCTCCTTCTAACTTTAGATTCTGCTCCTGAATGCTCTGGATTTGTTTGGACCAGAGAAGGTAGGCGGTTTTTAGGCCGTTTTGGACGCCCCTTGGTTTGTCAGATATGAGAGCAGTTATCAGGTCAACAGGTGTTGCAGTGATGGAAGCGGGCAAGAGAAGTGGTTCAGATAGAAGTGATTGTACCCGACCTAAAAAGCCTCTGCATGTTTCTAATAAGCTCCACGAGCAGAAACGTGCTCAAACTAGGATCAATATTGGAGATGCTTTTGAAAAATGGAGAGAGGTTAGAACACAGAAAGGTTTACAGACCCATGCAGAGCTGGATAAACACTGAAGCTTCAGAGTCCACCACATGGTGACCTGTGTGAGCATGGACTCTAGAGAGGAGGGGGGGGGGGGGGGGGGGGGGGAGACAGCTCTGTATGATGTTTAGAATCTGGACTGACTAAAATGAGTGAAAAACAGCCAAAATCGTGTCATTGTAAAGAACTTTTCTCATCACCCCCAGCTGTGACTGACTTCCAGCGCCCCTGCATCTGTCCGAGCTCCGTGGAGGTCGAAGGATCAAAAACGCAGGGGGTTATGGGAAGTGAAGAGTCAGCTCGTCTTTTTCGTTTTCAGCTGCTGAGCAGACAAGGTCACGACTTTCTCTCAGGAAGAAGCAGACTGACTGAATGTGGACGTTTTGGTGGATCATTAAATGTGGTTTCACCTTCATTTCATTTTTTACTTCTTTAACTGCATGTTGTGTGTCCACCTTTTTCACCTACCTGCCACTGTGACTGGTGGATTCAAAAGTATACCAGTCACTCATTTTTCTTACCTGCCACTTCATTTGAACCGTCAGTGTAATGTATAATGAAGATGTTTCAATTATTAAAGAAAATACTGAAATGCTCTTTGTCTCGCTCAGTTTATTTTAGATTATTATATTTTAAGCCTGGCTCACACTGTGCGATTTGAAGATTGGATCTTTGTACCGCTCACACTACGAGATAATCTGAACAGATAATCGGGTCCGAGCAGCCTCGAGTCGGGAGCGACCCTGAGATTGTCGGGAAGGAAGAATCGGAGCTTGAATCGGCCCGATGATCCTGCAGAGTGAGCAGGCTTTAGAGTTTCCATTGCAGCCATGTCCTCAAAGCTGAACTCATTTAGCCGATGTTGTTGCAAATGAACCTCAACTGAGAGGCAAGATCATCAATTTGTCGTTTTAGAATCACTCTGTTACATTATTTTTATTTACCAGCCACTGTGACCGGTAAGTTGAGAAAATTCACCCGTCACCCGTACTTGGCAGGTGACGGGTGTTAATTTCCAACCCTGGTCTCCACAAATCTACAGGCTGCAGTGAAAAGACACAGATCACTATAATCTAGAATGAATGTGTCTTTGTGTGAAGCTGACAGCTCATAAAAGGCTGCCGCTGTTAGAAAGTGAAGCCAATGACCCGTTAATTATGCAACAGGTTCAATACAAGAATGACTGACAAACAAAGGATCGCAGGATGTTGCAAACTGTGATTCTGGTGAAGTGAATAATGTAATAATGACCGCCAACAGCCACCTGTTTAAATGTGAGGTTCTGAGGCGCTCATTGCACCTGCGTCTCCACATGTTGAAACACACATTCTTCACATGTTTGTGTGCCCACACGGAGTTTTTGCGAGTGCATCCAGGTGTTGTTTGTGTTTCCTAATGAAGTCCAGCTGGGCTTTTGTTCACAGCTGAGCAGGTCTAGACGTCTCTACACGAGGTCAAGTACTCAGAGGGCCTGACCTGTCATTTTACAAGCCTCATGTGGACATAAAAGCACCTTCGGCTTCATTACAGTCATTAGAGGAAGGAGTGAAAATTAGAAGAAGACAGAAACTGTGATCAAGGACACGATGATCCAGCCTGGTACTGTATTGGATGTGTGGAGTAAAAACATCAAGCAGGGATTTTGACCTCTGAGGGCTCTCTTTACTTCTGAATAAATCTATCAATTACATATTTATTTTCTTTTATATCGTACCAAATCAGAACATTAAATATCTCAGCACACTTTAGAAAAATAAAAACAAAAGCAGGTCTGGACTAAACTCTCTGATACCGATTAAAGAGACAGACACGAGGCCACCATGAGGAAGCACTTTGAAGGTTTGTCAACACTTCTCTCTTAACGGGCAGACAACGTGGACAGAACCATCGGCTGCGACTGTGTGGGCCCTGGAAATGGAAAAGTGTCACGTTCATGGAAAAACAAGGAGTGGGCCCCGAGATAACTAAACTGCAAAATGCAAAAAACAGGAGCTTTCTAACAAACTCCATCAAAATCCAAACACAGGAAACAAAACTTTGAAGTTCACAGGAATCCACGAGAGTAACTCGCAGGGGTAATCAGACACAGGTGAGACTAACGACACAGGTGAAGACAATCAGGGCGATGAGAATGGAGGGACACCAGACAAAGGGAGGAAGAAACACTGGAGACAAGAACTACAAAATAAAACAAGAAACACTACAGGCAAGATGAGGGAAATGCGCATACGAGGAAAAGAGAAACATCAAACAGGAAACAGCTGACAGTGATCCTGATACTATCGTTAGCTAACGCTAACTAGCTCAGGTTAGCTAGTTAGCACTCTCTACACTTGGACGATGAATTTGTTGCTCTTCACTTCTCAACTATTATTATTATGATTATACAGCATGATTGACCCAGACACATCTAAAATGCATTAAAGCTGTTTTTTAGACGTTCATCCTGCAGCAGAGTGAAGAGAAGGCTTCTCCTCTAAATATGAGTCACAATAACTGATGGATGGAAATATTGTCCTGTAGGCTGTATAAGAGTTTCATTAGCCCCAAAACTCTCAGTTTATCTTCATATCTCTGTTTTTCTGAGGTTGTCAGGTGATGTAAATGTGCTGTTTTGAAGGAAAGGTCGATAAAAAGCTTCTTGTGCTCAGCTCCAGAGTTCAATGGTGGATGCTACTTTCCTCAACTGTGTTTTGAGTATAAACATTCGCTCACCCGCAATTCATGCAGAAATGTTACCAGTGACTTGCTGGACAAGGTCGGGTTATACTGGGGTGAAAAAAGTGAGGCTGTCTGCATTCACACATGCAGCTAATACCAACATTTTTGGGGACATTTTCAGGGGTTTTGTGCACGTGTGAAAACACCATTTGAGGATGTACGGTGTTTGTTTGGACCTGAACCAGTCGAGCTAACATGACATTAACCATGACTTATGCCCGACCTCCAAGGCAGCCCACACCAGCTATCCATAAGCAGTAAGAGTGTCATGGCTCCGTTGAACACTTGTCCATCACACATCTCCAGCCACACGTCGGTGCTGCAGGATATTCACACCCTCTGCAGAGCTCTGCAGCTCCAGATGTTACCCCAACATTACCTCACCATCAAACTATAAAAGTGAACGAGAGAGCGTGATGTGACGGAGAAGACGGAGTGGAAAATGGAAACTGTGGTTTTACGGTGAGGACTTTACACACACACACACACACACACACACACACACACACACACACACACACACACACACACTGATTATGTGACATAATGTTAGGACCCTCACCTCACGGCTTTACACTCGCTTGTTTCCCTTTTCATGTTCTATTAAATACATTTTTTTTTCTGGTTCTGGATCTGGTTGTTCCCACATCGGCCTCACAGCGGGAGACTATCCCTGTCAGGTAGGAGGGGGGGGGGTGGGGTCTCCTGCTGCTCTTATACGACCCTATAATGAGAATATGTGTCTTTGTATCAATGCTACATGTAGTTGAAGAGAATCTCAATGTGAACTAAAGAGAGGAGAAGAACAAACTGGAGAACAGGAAACATGCAGCAGCAGGTTGATTAGAGCACGGAGATGGTAGAGGTGGCGTGCAGACAGTCTATGGTCGTGCAGCGATCACAGGGAATAAAGGTCACCACCCCCTCCCACTGGCTCCTCCCACTGGCTCCAGGTGAATTCTCCTGATTATATCCTGCTGCGTTCTCACATCAGCTCACTCTGACTTTCTGCAGAATAAATACGAGGAGGCTGGAGGAGAAACTCTGAGTGAAGAGAGAAACATTCAGATGTTTGTGTTCATGATGCTCAGTATGAAAACTTCAGGAGTTTTCAGGAGTTTTGTGCAGGTGTGAAACTTCATAATGCAACCTTTAGTGACCTGTTTTCTTTTAAAATGCACAAACGTTTTGTTTTCATGGGGACTTTGTCTTTGCTTAAAGACTGCCAGTGTGATATAATTCAATTTAATCATCAGCACTCTGGATGCTTAAATGTAGAAATATTATTCAATAACAGGTGGCTCAACCTCTCAGTTGTTACCCATTGACTTCATGTAAGTGTGTGTGTGTGTGTGTGTGTGTGTGTGTGTGTGTGTGTGTGTGTGTGTGTGTGTGTGTGTGAGAGAGAGAGTTAATGTTCTACAGAGGAAAGAGATGACTGTAAGTAATTACGGCACTCCACAGGGTGTACCTGGTGATAGGTTTAACAAGCAATGATCCAGGCCAGACGCAGACTTTACAGCCACACACGCGCACACACACACACACACACACACACACACACACACACACACACACACACACACACACACACACACACACACACACACACACACACACACACACACACACAATCAGCAGGGAAGCATTAAAAGCACGTAAAGCAGGCCGACACACTCAAACCCTCGCACACACACGACATGTACCATTAAAGTTGTTTGTTTACAAAGTGCCTGTGTCTGACTTTTTTAAAAACTGTGTGTGCTGGTTGACAGTGTATCAGAAAGTAGGTCATTATAGAGTATACGGTCAGCGCACAGCCTTTTCTTTACCCAACCAATCTTAGCAACATTGTGCAGCCCTTTTTATAGACCTGTCCAAGGCATTTGATACTGTGGACCATACAGTACTCAAACACAGACTGATTAGAGCAGGAGTGTCCGATCACACATTAAACTGGTTCACAAACAGAACTCAGTGTGGGCCGCCGCTATTTATTCTTTATATAAATAACATTGATTCAAATGTTCTCAATGTTAATTTTCACTTTTACGCGGATGACACTGTGATGTACCCACTCCAGACCAAGCTCTCTCACAGTTACAACTTGCTTTTAACATTGCTCAACAAAATGATTTAAACGCAGACAAAACCAAAGTCATGTTCTCTAAGGCAAAAACGAAACCATCAAACCTTCTTCTTTTCGATTTCTACCTCTCAAGGTACATTTGCTGTTCGGATTTGTTATTTGTGTCTTTTAATGTTTTAATGTATTTTTGTATTTTGTATTTGAATACTCGTTGTCCGTGTGAAACTCGTGTTAATGTTTTGCTGCCTGTCTCGGCCAGGACAGTCTTGAAAAAGAGATTTTTGAATGAGTTTCTTTCCTGGTTAAATAAAGGTTAAATAAAAATAAAATAAAACCAACAATCTGACAAAATAACCTTCATGCAGACACTCAATGAGAACGCTGGTAGTTTACAGTTATTCTTAGATTTACTCTGCGAGTGTTTGAAAGGCTAAACGCTGGAAACTCTCCATGACAAGTGGAACAGCTGTTCTCAAATTATCTGAGCTGTTGATTATTGCTACATGAGGGAGTTGTCTTCTGGTTATCTGTGCTCTATTTTAAACTCTCCTTTCCACAGGTGGAGACATATTTCACTCCGGATCGATGTGTCAGACAGCTGTCACCTCTTCAGACAAGTCAGCGTGTGAGCTTCTGTTAAACACTTTTCTCCTTCTGTTGAAAGCCTGCAGCCGGTCTCCTGCAGTCATCGATCACATGGACTCACATGAAGACAAAATAACTATCATTTAGTGTCGGTTACGCCCTCGACAGGAGGAGAGTTGGTGTCACTTCATTTTTTAGTGCTGCAAACAAACTCACTCCTAGTCAAGAAAAACATCTCATTAAAGTCTGCCATCGTGGTCGGT
>NC_083612.1:1295697-1330697 GCF_963584025.1 Labrus mixtus | reverse complement strand
TCTCCTGTAGTCTCAGTGTCTCCCTGTAGTCTCAGTGTCTCCCTGTAGTCTCACTGCTGCATCTCTGAACGTCTCATTTCACTTTAACAAACTCTCAGACAGTAATATCCACCTGATGACATCACACATTGACCTGATGACATCACACACTGACCTGATGACATCACACATTGACCTGATGACATCACACATTGACCTGATGACATCACACATTGACCTTTTGCTACCGTTCCTTTGAGCTGATTGACGTCCCTTTAGGAACCACTTCCTGTTTATGTGCTTAACTTCCTGTCCTAACCTTCCATCTACAGGAAAGGCCTTACTGTATTTCAAAATAAAAGCACACAGCAAGTAAAGTACTCTCAGCTTAAGACGGAATGAATTGTAATCGGCTGACAGCCCTACTTTGGCGTTTCTCGACCATTTTACTCCGACCGCTTTGAGAGCTTTGCTGATATTTCTTGATACATTTTTTTAAATTCCACTTCTCCATGGCAGCTGTTGGTTTCCGTTCATTTTTGCACGTTCAAAACATCAAAACTAATAGTCCTATGATTCAATTGAGTTGAGTGATTATTATTTCTGCATTCAAAAGTCTGACTTTGTAAAACGTGTACGGCCTGCATCCTGCAATGTTGAGCGGCCATTGTGAAAAATATTTGTCTCAGCCACACTATCCTTCCTTCCTTGCGAGATGAAAAGGGAGCGGGGGGTTGTTTTGGTTTGGAGAGTTCAGGGTTACGTTTGGGGGGTCGCGGGGGGTTAACAGCATTTGCACACACCTGCTGTTTTTTAATGAAGAGGATTAGTGTGAGTTCACATGATCCTGCACGGCCAAGCCCACCCTGGCGCTTACAGCTCCGCCGTGTTTACAGCAGACAGGCTGCGGGTCGTCAATGAGAACGTCCTGTCCAAAACACTCGCCGTTAAAAAACGCCATTAAAAAACTCCACGGTGCATTAGTTACAACAGACAACTGCTGTGTTGTATCCGTGGTGTTACTTCCTGTTTTTAAAGTTAAAGACCAGACCTCGTTTCTCTCTCTCTGTCTCTCTCTCTGTGTGTCTGTCTCTCTCTCTTTCTCTCTCTCTCTCTCTGTCTCTCTCTCTCTCTCTGTCTCTCTCTCTCTCTCTCTCTCTGTCTCTCTCTCTCTCTCTCTGTCTCTCTCTCTCTCTGTGTCTGTCTCTCTCTCTCTCTCTCTCTCTCTCTCTCTCTCTGTCTCTCTCTCTTTCTCTCTCTCTCTCTCTCTCTCTCTCTCTCTCTCTCTCTAAGTGAACCATCAGTCCTCTGAAGGTCTTGATGTGAGACTCATAAATAAAGCAAACCAAAGAGATTTCCTTGAAAACTTTGTTTACAGTGAGACGTCTCCAAATAAGGCAAAGACAGAAAGTCGACATGTTGTTTAACTTTGTGCGAGCACAGAGTTGATCATTCATCATTCTTGTGATGGTCCTATAGGCCTGAAACTCAGCAGTCCACTTGAGGAGGACTGTGTGATATCAACGATGAGACCTGGTGTTAAAAATCTGATCTTTGGGGCGCCGGATGGCCTAGTGGTTTTGTTGAGTGTCCTTTATACAGAGGCTATAGTCCTCGTCACAGCGGCTATTGGTTCAGGTCTGACCTTGGCCCTTTTGATGCATATTGTCCCCCCACTGTTTCCTAGCAACCATTCCTGTCTCTCTTCAGCTGTTCTGTCCAACAGAGGCAGAAAAGCCCCCCCCAAAACAACTTAAATAATTTGTAAGACCAAAGCATTGCGAGCAACAAACTCAACTCCTAGAGTTTCAACTGCAGCCTGATCACAGTCAGAGGGAGTCAGAGGGAGTGAAAGGGAGTCAAAGGGAGTCAAAGGGAGTCAGAGGGAGTCAAAGGGAGTCAAAGGGAGTCAGAGGGAGTCAAAGGGAGTCAAAGGGAGTCAGAGGGAGTCAGAGGGAGTCAAAGGGAGTCAGAGGAAGTCAGAGGGAGTCAAAGGGAGTCAGAGGGAGTCAGAGGGAGTGAAAGGGAGTCAGAGGGAGTCAGAGGGAGTCAGAGGGAGTGAAAGGGAGTCAGAGGGAGTCAGAGGGAGTCAAAGGGAGTCAGAGGGAGTCAAAGGGAGTCAAAGGGAGTCAGAGGGAGTCAGAGGGAGTCAGAGGGAGTCAGAGGGAGTCAGAGGAAGTCAGAGGGAGTCAAAGGGAGTCAGAGGGAGTCAGAGGGAGTCAGAGGGAGTCAGAGGGAGTCAAAGGGAGTCAGAGGGAGTCAAAGGGAGTCAAAGGGAGTCAGAGGGAGTCAGAGGGAGTCAGAGGGAGTCAAAGGGAGTCAGAGGGAGTCAGAGGGAGTCAGAGGGAGTGAAAGGGAGTCAAAGGGAGTCAGAGGGAGTCAGAGGGAGTCAGAGGGAGTCAGAGGGAGTCAAAGGGAGTCAAAGGGAGTCAGAGGGAGTCAGAGGGAGTCAAAGGGAGTCAGAGGGAGTCAGAGGGAGTCAGAGGGAGTGAAAGGGAGTCAGAGGGAGTCAAAGGGAGTCAAAGGGAGTCAGAGGGAGTCAAAGGGAGTCAGAGGGAGTCAAAGGGAGTCAAAGGGAGTCAGAGGGAGTCAGAAATGGGAGAGAGAATAGAACCGGCTTCCTGGTTCGGTAAAAATAATATTAACGACAAAGAAAAGTCACACAAAACAAAAACAATGAGAAATAAAAACACACTGTGCAAACTTCTCTCTTATAAATAGACTACAGTCAACGCATCGTAGAGCACCAGGGGAGGTTAGCGTGTGTGTGTGTGTGTGTGTGTGTGTGTGTGTGTGTGTGTGTGTGTGTACAGTATTGGATCTACTTCCTAAGAGCTGCAGGAGACGGATGAATCACAGGAGGAGGTTTAGATTAGAGGACGTCGTGTCAACAGTTCATTTAAAGGTCATAGTTCAGTGACCCCCCTCATGTAAAGGGTTCAGGGACCCCCCTCATGTAAAGGGTTCAGTGATCCCCCTCATGTAAAGGGTTCAGTGACCCCCCTCATGTAAAGGGTTCAGGGACCCCCCTCATGTAACGGGTTCAGTGACCCCCCTCATGTAAAGGGTTCAGTGACCCCCCTCATGTAAAGGGTTCAGTGACCCCCCTCATGTAACGGGTTCAGTGACCCCTCATGTAAAAGGGTCAGACCCAGTCCTGCAGCGAGCGCTTGCAGTGCACCAGCAGCCGCGGCGCTCCTTTGCTCTGCAGCGTGTTGATGATGGCGTAGATAAGTCCCAGGATGCACAGCACCAGGACCAGCGGGATGGTCACCATCAGGATGTTCATGGTTCGCTCCTCGCTGTCGTCCACCTTCAGCACCACGTCCACCTCGTTGGTGTCTTCCTCCCGCCCCTCTCGGTAGTCCTCGTCTTTGTCGTCGTCCGACCCTTTGCCCGAGTCTTTGTCCGTTCCTCCCCGGTCCGTCCCGTCCCGATCTTTGCCCTTGTCGGCGTCGCGTCCGGCGTCCGGGTTGAACGGCGGCACGTTCACATCGGGCTTTTTGCGTCCTGAGTCTGTGTCCGTGTCTCTGTCGGGGTCCAGGTCCACGCTGCAGCCCATGAAGTCCTTCAGGATGGACTTAGGGTAGCCCGGTTCGCTTTTCATGCGGTGGTTGTCAAACTTCCAGTACTTGGATCCCTTGTAGAAGAAGGTGTACGCTGCAGAAAGCGGAGAGAGAGGAGACCACGTCAAGTACAAAATCTGAAAATCTAAAATATCTGTACATATCAACATTTGTGGAAAATCACTTCATTTTCCTCATGTCAAAGGTCAGAGGAGAGGATTGATGCCACTCTTATCATCTGTCTACTTGATATGCAGCTAGAGCCAGAATCTGTTAGCTTAGCATTAGCATAAAGACAGGAAAAAGGTTAAAGCCGGGATGTCTCCGTGCGTCAACATAACTTTGTCAACAAGTATTCAGGAAGTCACTGCTCCAGGCAGAGGAAAAGTTCTGCTCCTGAACATCTCTGATTTCTAAAGATTAAACCTCGGATCTAGAGAAGAGTTTGAAGGAAGGTTGGAAATGTTTCCTCCTTAAGAGTCTTGCTATCTATGTTCAATTCAATTCAATTCAAAAAACTTTATTTGTCCCCGGGGGGCAATTCAAAGGCACACAGAGCAGTAAATGAACAACAGTGCAAGTACGAAACCTTTTAACCTAAATATAAAGTGTCAATTTAAATACAACTTAAAGCTTAAACTTAACTTAAAAATACAAAATATAAAAGAGTAGATATAAGTGGACAGTGATCGGACTAACAGATGTAACCAGAACTCTGTGCAGTAAACGAGAAATAAATAAATAAATATATATATATATATATATATATATATATATATATACAGAGCTATGTGCAAGTAGGCAAATACTAAATGATAAGTTAATAAGGTGCATGTCTGTGTGTTGTCCATGAGCTAACCGCTGACTAAGGTTCTCAACATTTTAGATACTTCAATCATTTTCTGTACAACAACAACGATGCCTAAATGTACAGATACTTTAAAAGAAAACCTTCAGATCTTCAGTTACAATTTTGAAACCCATGAAACCGATTCTCCTCAGTGACGACCTCCAAAGACCGCACAGCGACTGCGTCATTCACACTGAAGGCAGTCTGAACAGGGCTCATGTTTCAAAACGTTGCCTAAGTTTTTGTGCAATTTATTCAGAGTTCAGTTAAGTTTGTCTGCATTCACTGGAAATTAAAAAAACAATAAACTACTAAATATTTAGGGCCTTTGGTCAGCATATTCATATTAAAGAGCCCATATTCTGCCCTTTTTGGGGTTCATATATTTAATCTATGTTCCTACTTTTGTACGTTCACAATAGATAAAGTCTGAATAAAGTGTCTGTTTTCATGTACTGCTCCTCCTTGCTCCCTCTCCGCTCTGAGTCCGTCAGCTACACTCTGTTGAGCCCACACTGTTAGACCCCACGTGGGCAAAGTCTGCTCTGATTGGTCTGCCCGATCAGCTCTGTCGTTATTGGTCAGTTGCTCAGCACGCTTCTCGGAAATGTCCCGCCTCTTTTACCATATTTGGAATGCAGCCACTGGCTCCGTCCGAGGGGAGCATAAACATTAGCACCTTAGCACTACTGTGCTACCGCAGGCTACGGCATATCGTGGGCGTGCTACAGAAGTTAACGGGTGTGCAACATGAGCTGCTGGGCCACAACGAGCTTAGATCAGTGATCTCACACTGACAATGACGCCGCACTGACACATTTGTATCGAGGGGGGCTAGAACCGAGCGTTACATGCAGCTAATGCTACAGCTAACAGGAGGACGTAGGAGAAGCTGCGTTTCCGCGGACTTTGAATTTTTGCACATAGATGTGTCTAAACATGCACAGGACACTTTGAAAACACACTAAAGAGAATATAAAACCAGAAAAAGAAGAATATAGGACCTGTAAATGTCCAGACAGTAAAGTGGCATCAATCCACACAACGTGCAAAATGTCCAAATTGCTGAACAATATTTCTTCTACAGGATTTTTTTGTATCCAAAATAATTAAAAGTTTAATTAGAAAAACATCTTCTGTTGAAGAGAAAAAATGTTCTTTTGAATTTGATCACAAAGCAAAAAGAATTCCCTCTAACCCAAACACACACACCACCCCGTCTTTCTCATGACGATTGCACGACCACACCCTGATTCTTTGTTTCAGGCGTGTCTCTGTGTGCCCCACACACACACACACACACACACACACACACACACACACACACACACACACACACACACACAGAAAGCACTCTACTTCTCTGAGCTCACCCCCGTCGTCGCTGAGGAAGGCCCCCTTGGGAGTGGAGGGCACCGACGATCCCCAGACGCTGATTGGTTTGGGGTAACCTCTGTCAGCCAGACGGGACTGCTCGTTGAAACGCCAGTACCTGGAGGAGGAGAACACAGAACGTGTCAGTGTGTGTCGACTGTCCTGAAACACTTACACAGATGAAGAGGGTAGAGGTCGAGGTGGGCCGACATGCCGTGTGTAAAAGCAGAATCATTTCAACAGACTGGTTAGATCTGAGTGAATCCTGAAGCGAGGCCACTCCATCATTGATTCAAAGACGTGCAGTGTATTTATGTGCATTCATGCATATGTTCCCCCCCCGGCATGCAGCAGTTTGTTTTCTGCAGCCGTGTAAATCCTGCTCAGTATGCTCGTGTTGTTCACAGGACTTCTGTCATTTGTTGACGCAGAGCTGTGGAAATACAGCTGCTGCTTTTTTTGTTTTGCATAGTTTGAATGAGGGGGCGCGCCGTGAATGTCTAACATCGACCCGTCTCAGGCGTCATTTTATTTATTCTAAATACAGAAACAGGATGTGAAGGTGGACAGACAGGTGACACACTCAGGCTTCAAACTTAAAAATATTTCAAACATTGTTCTTTTTCTGAATCAGTGCATCTCTAGTTCAAACAAAAGGAAATACGCCTCAAACCAGCAGCTATAGGCGACACACACTACTTTCCTAAAAAGTCGATTTTGAACATAAACCCCGCCCCTGACAAATCAGAGTTTAGTCATCAGGCTTGGCAGCTGGGGTTAGATTTCCGTTTGAGACGCACTGTTCTGCCTCGTCGCAGCTTTGACAATAAAACGTATTCATGAAGTGAACAAGCCTTCGGGCTCCGTTACCAGTCTCCTTGGAAGATGTAGGTGTAGCCCGACGGCTCCCACCAGATGGCCGTGTCGATTCTGTCGTAGGGAACGTCTTGACCGAAGTCGACCAGCTCCAGCGGATAACCCGGCTCCAGGTTGGCCTCCCGGAAGATCCAGAATCTGTTTCCTGAGGAGAGGAAAGAGGAAAGGAAGCGAGGAGAGAGTGATGTTTAATGATCCTTTATGGTGCATTCCCAGCCCACTCCCTCCTTATGGAAATATGGGGAGCGTACTGTATATATGTCATGTGCACTTGGTCACACCCACGTCCACACACACATACACACTCTGCTTGTGCACACACCCTTTTTTTTTTAAATTCACTGGCACAGAAAATGTTCAATGATTAAAATGGAATGAGATATAAAAACAGAGAACAATCAGAGAACCAAACCAGCGTTTACACTCGCTTGTAAATTATGTGAATGCTATAAAGATTTGTTGGCAAGCCATCAGAAAAAAAAAAAAAACAGAGAGAAGAGAGAACGACATCAGCGACTCAGAGTTTGTAATTATCTGTCAGCGGACTTCTCGCTGAGGGGAAGGTTTGATTGTTTTCACTGTGTCAGACTCCGTTCCCCCTGGCAACATTACATCTCTCCCCTTGGCTTCGATCTGCTTTTTTCCCTCCCTCTTCCTCCCTCTTCCTCCCCCCCTACACTCCCATCCTCCCATCATCCACCCACCTCCTCCGGCCCCCCTTTGCTTCTCGTTTGAAATCAAAGCTCTCCACTCCGGAGCATCTGGAGAGAAACGAGCAGTGACGCAATGTTTCCCAGGGTTTCCTGCCGCGATCAGCTCTGATGTCAAATCCCATGACTTGTTCTACGACTGCAGCAGAGCGCTTCAGTGATCCGGAGGTCTGATTCCTCCCCTGCTGTTAGACTCTTTGTGTGTCTACAGGGGGACACGTTGGAGGTTTCTATCACAGTTTGGCTCGTTAGGAACAAATACAGCTGTGGAACGTCTGTTTAATACAAACAGCCGTGTAAGAAAAGTGCACACAAATTCTTTTTTTCCAGGTTACTGTACTGAGAATTTGTCCGTCTCTGATGTTGCCGTACTTTCCAGCACAGCTGCAGAGTGTGAAGTCGAATAATCTCTGAATGAAAGTGTGCAATAAAACAGAAGTTACAAGATTTTCTCTTTCGCATTTTAGCTCTACATAAATACATCCATCCGTGCATCCAATCATAAAGAGAGATAAAGAAATAAAGAAGATGCGGCTGTGCCTCAGTGGTAAAGTCCTGCGGTGTCTCTGAGTAGTCAGAAGACAAGAAAATAACAACCTGAGCCTGTCAGAGACAAAAACAACAACTTTTACTGGACGTCCTCTGACCAGGTGCAATATTGCCTCCATGGATGACATTGCACATGAGTCAGTTTTCATGGTTACTGGCTAGAACAATCTGCTCAAGCAATTCCAAATATACATGTGCCTACGAGCCATTTAGACCCCTAAATATGTCAAAAATAGGGCGGAGAAAAGTGTTATACAAGCCTGAGTCCATTTACCATTTATTACACTAATGTATCACTTTATGACTATTTCTCAACTAAAAGTCTTTGAAATTAAATCCATGAATAATTCAGTCTGACAGCATTCCTGTAATTGATTATTTTGTCCATATTTAATATGTTCACGCTGGATTTAGGGATCTCAACTCTCTCCTCATCGCTCCACAGGGAAACACTGAGATGAGCTGAGCAGCTGGAGAGTGATGATAATAACTTCCATCACAGACAAACGTTGATTGTAATAGTTTCTGTTTTTGTTGTCGGTGTGATTCGATGATGGGAAACTTGTCCACCTTAAAAAGAATCAAAGTCAGCTCCTGAAGCATCGCTGACAACGAGGACACTGAGTGACAAAGTCCACAAGACCAAAACCGAAGATTGAGAGGGGACAGCTGTCCTCATGTTGACACAAAGTCGGCTGATCTGATTGGACGATCAACCCAACCTTCCCCTTCCCTTGTGCTCCCAGGACAGCCAGTCCTTCCTTCCTTTTTCCCTCTCTTCTCTCTCCGTCTCTCTTGTTCTTTCTTTGCTCACAGCCGCCAGCCAAGTGTCACACTGAGAGGCTCACCGATGACATCATCACCCTCCTCATCATCATCGACAGCTGCCCCGGAGCGCTCGGAGCCCAATTCTTTCTTTTTTTCATTCAACAACTTTATCCCGAGTTATAAAAGACGAGCTGCTCTCTCACGGTGACTCGCGGTGTAAATAACGACCCGTGCTAAAAGAGATTTATACTCGGCGTGTAGAGTACATTATGAGGGCGCTGCTTTCTTCAGGAGGTGGGGGAAGGAACTGTTCAGTTTATCTTTAACTTTATCTAAAGATGATGAGAAAAGTCTGTCTTCTTTATGACTGTGTTACAGGGCGTCACGACTGTATCAAGGCTGTTCAGAAGAAACCAGATGGTGGATGTTTCTTTATATTCAGGACAGCAAACAGGACGTATTTAAGAGGAGATGTCTATGATTCAAAGCTGCACTGCTTGTAATCTCTTATCAGCAAAGATGAGCTAACATACGGCCACATATGTGAAACAATGATGGTGCATTAGCATGGCAGCGTTATCAGTCGTGTTCGAATGGAAACTGAATCCAGACACTTTCCTGCATCCTGTACGGGCGGCTGATCAAACAGGAAACGTGTTCTCAGAGTCTGTGGTTGCAACTGGAAGTTAGTTTTCTTGCTCTAATGTTCAGCCCTCTAGACGCTCTGCCAATGAAAGGCGTCTGATCCAACCTTCACAACAGGGTCCTAAGACGCCGACTAGACTCTTCTCCTCTGTCGCCCCCCGGTGGTGGAATGAACTTCCAAACTCCATGTGATCTGCAGAGTCCCTCTGCACCTTTAAGAAAAAGCTAAAGACCCAGCTCTTTCATGAATACCTACTAACTTAATGATGATGGTCTCCATATTATTGATGATGATGATGGTAATGACGATGGTTTTTGTTTGATAAAGACGACTTATAAGATGGTTTCTATACTGATTAGAGCTCTCAAGAACTGCCCTCAATGTTGTGCTTTGCCTCTGGTCACTTCCTGTCAGCACCTGTGTGTCCAATCAGACTCAAAGCTGATCGTTTGCTCTTACTGACATTGTTCCCTTTTTTCTAGATCCTTGCTTGTGTTGTTCTTACTCAGTCTGCTGAGTGAATTGTAGAATTGTAGCTCATAATACCAGAAGATGAGTTAGAACAGACCCAGGCCGTTTTTTTTAAAACCAGAAACCTATCATTGTATTCCATGAGGTAAAGCGGGAGGGTTCGTCTGGATGAGGAGGAGAACGTGTGTCTGATGGTTCAAAGTCTCCCAAACTGAGTGACTGCTTTTAGGAGAAGTTATTCATCATGGTGACAATTAAACAACTTTTATACACGAGGGGAGGAGTCAGCCGCCGTCCTAACGATGTAAACAAAGTGAAGATAGGACTCTGAAAACTCTGAAAACATCACAGACAGTGGGACTCGGGTGTTACACCCATTGTAGACAGTCATGACTCACAGAGTTATTTTCAGAGGAGATACTTGATTTATACATTGAAGTGTGAAAAATCACAAATAAAAAAAAGACTTTAAAGTTTCTGACAGAATTCAAGGAAGGATTCCTAACAATATCGACCTTTTTGGAAAAGGTCACGTCCCTTTATGAACCAGAAACAACCATTTGATCAAACCAGTAAAAACCACCAGACTCCATCTTTACTTGCTGCTGTTTTTTGTTCTTACCTTTGAAGAAGACGAAGCGGCCATCGTGTCTCTCATAGGCGGCATCGATGTCTCCAGGCAGACCCCTCCAGAAGTGACTGATGGGCATGGGGTAGTTATCCAGCACCCTGTTCTTACGCACGCGCCAGAACCAGCGACCCTGAGAGGACAGAGTGAAGAAAATCTGTTTGAGTGTTTGAGCATCACGTCTTATCAGCAGTTTCACTTTGAAATCCCCCGGCTGCAGACTAAAGTCGTGTACAGTCAGGATTCACTTTTTGTAGAAGTCCACTGATTTAAAGTTTTCGTTCACTTTGTGGTCGTAATGCTTGAAGGTCATCGTGTCAAACAAACCGAGCTCTGCAGGATAACTAGACCAGAACATACAATAAACGTACAATAGTGGAACACCAGCAGGCTAATAATAGTCAGGCTCCGCTCCGGTGGCTTTATCACACCCTCACTGTTAAACACACACACTCATACTTTTATAGAGAACTCTTTGATTTAATTGTCAAACCAATGACGGTTAAAAAACGAGAGAAATCATTAAGTGTGCACGTTGTAATCAGAGCACAGAGACACACACTCATATCTCTGTGACTGTGAAAGCAGCTCACACAGGACAGCAGACAGATTTACACCCGAGGCCCTCACTCTCATTCATAACCGGGAGAGTCGGGGAGCCGCCTCGTCCTGGAGAGTGTAAACGCTAAAACGCTAAAGTGCTGCTTCTTTTTTGGCAAGCACGCCTTGTCCCGTCCTTCAGGCAGGACACCCTGGCAGACAGGACGGCGCGGCACAGGACTGGAACAGAATGAGATGAGCTGGCATGAGAACAGGACTGAAACCGAACAGAAAGCATGCTCGTGGATTGTTGTGGTCTTCTTGTAGAGACTGAACTGAGCATATTAGTCGTCAGCTGAGCAGATGTCAGAGTGGGAGGTTCAATACTGAAAGCAGCTCAGTTTGCTCGGCCGGCTTGTCTTGGAGTCCAACACTCTGCTGCTGAGACGTAAATAAATGGACTCTGATGTGACAGACTGCTCCCACTCATACAGTATGAAGTTATTGTTCCTCTGCAGAGTTAACAGCAGAGGAAGAACAATGTCGGACTTTTAATGAGTGCAGTTTCTCAACAGTACGGCAACAACTCCAAATTATCTTGAGGATTTTTTTTTTTTAGACAAACAGCACAGTCGGTAATTAATCCCCGACCAGGCACTAAAAAACAATTAAACATACAAAAATCATTCACAGAAGATTTGAGCAGAAAACATTTGAGACAATCTGATATGAACAGAAGATACTTGTGTCTTCTAATGAAAGGAGCAGAATCCCCTCCTCCCAATTATTCCCTTAGGGCCAGACTGATAAGTGACATAACCTACCACATGGGCCTCAGTCGCCATAGCAACCACTACAGCATTGCCTCCTTCAACAGACCCAGGCTCCTAGGCTAACCCTAGGCTAGGCTAACAACCTACCCTACCACATGGCCCCCCTCGGCCCCCAAAACCCAAACTTTACTCAACATATTATGACACATTCTGGTCTCAAGACCAAGGGTTCAAGGTTTCTTTATTTGTACCGAAAATCTGAAGACCACTTTTTAAAGCTCTCAGTCTTGTCTCAGAATTGAAAGCAATTTTTTATTTCTTTCTTTCTTTAAGGTCACATGTTGCAAAATCCTCTTCCCCATGTTCCTCTAACTCTAACATGTGTCTCTAGTCTACAAACCCCCCAATGATGAGAAAAGTCCATCCTCTCCTTTCTGCCTGCTCCACTTTTCAGAAAATGTGTGCTCAAACAGGCCGTTTGGAGATTTTCCCTTCATGACATCACAAAGGGCAGTAGCCCCTCCCCCAGGTGGGTGACACTCCCACAGCTAGGTGTTTGTTCTGCCCTCTGAGTCTGCCTTCTCACCGTAAACAATAGGACATGGAGTGAGAAAGACCAGAGACACCCGAGCCCTTCCAGAGAGGGGGCGTGGTCAGACACAGCTCATTTACATATTTAAAGGTACAGACACAGAAACAGCCTGTTCTGAGCAGGGCTGAAATAGAGGGGTTTATAGACATGATCAAATACAGGATCAGAGTGGATTTAGAACAAGAAACTTCACACACATGTTTTGAGGAGCTCTGAGACTTATTTAAACTGAAGAAGAGGAGGAGGATATGTGACCTTTAAATAGTTTTTCGAAAGAAGAATTATATTCACAGAACAAAAGAACTAATCACTAAAAGTTTATTTATCGCTCCTGGTCAGCGTTCACAACTTTTTGTACTTCATTTGTGTTGGATTAATAACTGTTGGGGGAGTTCAAAGTTAATTTTGGACTCTGATTCATGCTGTTAAAACCAGCTTCCTGACTGTGGATGAAACCCAGTAACACTGACACTGCTTGCTAAGATGAAACCCAAGAGCACAGATTTAAATGTTTGACCATGTGCAGCTGTGAAGTGGGATAAGTGCTGGTCACTGTCAGAAACACTCACAGACTCAGATAGGAGATATTCAGAGACTGCTCTTTGGAGGTTTGAGAGGGCAGGGCTCTGTCATCCCCGTCTGCAGTATGACAGTAATGATGCAAAGACAAAAGCCAGAATCAGCTTTTTCCAGCTTTTCATATTCCTCCCTTGACATGAGGTTTGGTTGGGGTTGGCTGTGGATGATAATTTGACACTGTTGTACATCACATCTAAGCCTGGGTGTTCTCCGTCTCGCTCCGTCTCGCTCTGCAAACGTCTTCAGTGTGAAAGTTCTGCCAACACTGGACACGTCCTCTGACCTCTCCCACTGCAACACATCATAACTGATCTCTGTAGCACTGCATCACATCTACATCTAAACATGTCCTGAAGAGGAGGACATTAAGTTCTGTTTGTTGACAACACAGTGTTTTCAGCTGGTGGTTACGGGTGACAACAATCAGAAACTTTGTCAGTAATGTAACAGCCTTCTGTAGCCTGTAGCTGCAAACTTAGACAAACATACTCAGAGTTACAGAGCGCTGTGTTCGATCCCAAAAAAATATAAAAAATGACCTGATCACACAGACATGCATTGCGCTAGGCGAGGCTGCTCAAAAAACGCCCGAGTGCATCTTGGAAAATAATTCTGGGAGCTCCTGCTGCTGTGTGCGCACACGGGCGAACAATCCAATAAGTCGGAAAGAATGGATTTGACCAAAAAATACTTTAAATTTCCAAGGAGAAACTTGTGCACACTGTCTAACTTGCAATGAACTTACTTGCCAATAAATTTATTTTTGCAAGTTAGACAGCTCACAAAAGTTTGCATGGAATGTTTTTACTCACTCTGACCGTGCACATCTTTGTTTTTGAGTTCCCAAAGAATCAAGTCAAGAAAGTTTATATGTTGCCAAATTCTGTAACCTATTAGTTGGGATAAAAAGGGTAAAAAAAAACTAGATTCATATGGTGCCCACAAACTTCATGCCACCCCTGCATAAGTCAGTGTCCCAGGTGGGCCACCCCAGTTTAAAAGATATCTGGACACACCCCTGCTTGTACATGAAGACGCCTCCTGTGTTGTTGTCATTTGACTACACAGCAAACTCTGCAGCCAGTGCACGGACACAGAAAGATTTATTTTTTGTAAAGTTGAAGTCCCAACAAATACTGTTATTAAAATGATGCATGATCTAACTGCTTGTAGTGTTAGTTTTAATAACGTTGAGTATTAATCTTGTGTACATGTTACTTGTGTAAAAACAAATGTTCAGTGTGTGTTTAGATGTTTTTTTTTTATAGCTCATAGCTTCGACATTAACTGGAGAATTTCCCACTAGAAACTCCGCTACACGTACATGTCTTGAAAGCCTCCACAGCAGGCTCAAACACTCCACAGATATAGAAGAACAAATGAGCACAGGGGAGAGTTGCATAATATCAAAAGACATTAAATGGTGTATAAATAATAAAAACTCAGCAGCTGCAGCCAGCAGTGAGATGATCAGTGCTGGCCCGGCTCCATCGCTCACTGCTGTTTCAGAACCTCGTGAATGTTTTTGTGTGGGTCCAGAGGCTCTTGAAGGAAAACACCTGACCACGCCCCCGCCCTCTTAACAGTGGTCACGCTCGTAAAACAAAAACACACCGGCCCTGCTGGTTTACAATCCACAAGGACCTGATTGAAAACAGACGGCGTGTTGGCCGTTTGTCTCACGCTGATTCTACAGAAATGCATCACTCATTTATTGACACAGTAAAGTGAAGTGTAGGTAAACCCGTCTCTATCCTTCATCCTGATTCTCAAAACCCCTTTACCTTAAAGACAAACATCTCTCCTCGGAGCATGGCCACCGTGTCGAAGTTCCCCTCACAGATGTTGGGTCCGTAGTGATCTGGTCTTTCTGTGGTCCTGGGGCGGTCTGGATTGCGTGGAGGTGGCTGAGGTGGTCTGGGCTCGGGGCGACGGGGCGTCACGGTGGGCAGGGCCTGAGTTGGGCTGCCGTCTAGCAGACCTTCAGGGTAGAAACAGAGTAGGTGTGGTTATGCATCATGACATGACGAAGACACTGAGGAATCAAACGGACTGATTCTACCTACCATAGATCTGTTGAATCCCCCGCCGGTCGTCCTCAGGCAGCTGGAAGTTGTCCGTCTCCATCCATTGGTAGAAGGGAGCCATGATGGCCAGCGGATTGTTGGAGTGCTCCAAGCCGAGGGCGTGGCCCAGCTCGTGGACTGCCACCAGGAAGAGGTCGTTACCTGGATGGATATGATGGAGGAGAGAGAAGAGGTCAGGGACAGGTGCAATAAAAAAAACAGTAAGAAAAGTCACAATGAGGAGTTTAAAACGTTAACTCTCAACTATCCCAGACATGGGAGTAAGTCACAAGTCACAAGCGAGTCTCAAGTCTCAACCTTCAAGTCTCAAGTCTCAACCTTCTAGTCTCAACCTTCAAGTCTCAATCTTCAAGTCTCAAGTCTCAACCTTCAAGTCTCAATCTTCAAGTCTCAAGTCTCAACCTTCAAGTCTCAACCTTCAAGTCTCAATCTTCAAGTCTCAAGTCTCAACCTTCAAGTCTCAATCTTCAAGTCTCAATCTTCAAGTCTCAAGTCTCAACCTTCAAGTCTCAACCTTCAAGTCTCAATCTTCAAGTCTCAAGTCTCAACCCTCAAGTCTCAATCTTCAAGTCTCAAGTCTCAACCCTCAAGTCTCAATCTTCAAGTCTCAAGTCTCAACCTTCAAGTCTCAAGTCTCAACCTTCAAGTTACAAGTCTCAACCTTCAAGTCTCAAGCAAGTCTCAAGTCTCAAGTCTCAACCTTCAAGTCTCAACCTTCAAGTCTCAAGTCTCAACCTTCAAGTCTCAACCTTCAAGTCTCAAGTCTCAACCTTCAAGTCTCAACCTTCATGTCTCAAGTATCAAGTCTCAACCTTCAAGTCTCAAGTCTCAACCTTCAAGTCTCAACCTTCAAGTCTCAATCTTCAAGTCTCAAGTCTCAACCTTCAAGTCTCAACCTTCAAGTCTCAAGTCTCAAGTCTAAACCTTCAAGTCTCAACCTTCAAGTCTCAAGCAAGTCGCAAGTCACTGTGGTGAGAATCAAGCAAGTCACAAGTCAAGTCATATAAAATTCTGATTACCCACTTTCCATATTTAAATCAATTAAGAGCGGCCATCTTTAAGTTGTGTTTATTAATATAAGCTTATTTATGTGGTACACCTGATATCCTTCTGTTTCTTGTACTTCAATTTCAGAGATTATAATAATACTAACAATTTATTCAGCATCTTTCCTGTCATTAAAACTCATGTTGTCAGGAGGTGAGACCAGGTAAAACAGTAATTCAAAGCAGTAAAAAAAAAGGTTAAAGTGAACAAACGGTTGCTCATTATGATGTGAATATTTATTTCTTATTAGTTTAATTGTACATTTGTAGCATTATTTTTCTGACTTTAAATCGGATGCTTAAAGCCTCTAAAACATTGCCAATAGAAAGCAATAATCCTACATTATTGTAAATACAAAACACACTTTATGTTATTATGAAGAGTGCTCATTTTACAAACAGGTTCTGCTTATAGGCCCGGTACGGATTGCCAGTGTCTCCGCGCCCTTGCTGCGTGCGTTCCTCCGCAATGCACTTAAATCGCCCAAAAAATCCTAGCTTCTCCAAAAATGCAAAATAAAAGTTCTAAAAGTAAATTTATTTCAAGTCATCTGTCTCAAGTCTAAGTCAAGTCTCCAGGGGGCTTTGGGGACTCCAGCGCACCCTGCAGGAACAGACAGGTGACGTCACTCAGGCTTCGTCCAATCACATTTCTCTCCCAGTTATGACGTCTTATAAAACGTCCACAGATTTGACAGATAAACGCTCATGATTGCAGATATGACGCAGCAACATTTCCAACATTTCTAACATTTCTAACCAATCAATGGATGCTGCTGTCCTCGGCCGGCGACACCTCGACAGTCCACAGCTGTGACACACTGACCTCTGCATCAACTTCCTCATAGTTCACAATTGACCACCACAGCCCAGTGAGTTTATCTCTGAAGTAAAGCCAGCATAAATGTGGGTACTTCCCCCTCGCTCTATACCTCTTTGTTCCTCTCCCCATTGCCCTCTATGAACTTTTAAACTTGCTTGTCATTTTTCTCTCCGTCTTAACGTCCCATGCTGATTGGTCAGATGTGTGTGTGTGTGTGACATCATGCTGTTGCAGGACTTGGAGTTTGTGCTGTGAATGCAAAGGACAAAGGGGAGATACTCGGGATGCCTGTCCATGTGCATCTCATCATTTCCCCTTTCCTACAACACACACACACACACACACACACACACACACACACACACACACACACACACTCTAAAAGGATTCACACAGTTCCTCTCCCTCACCGTCGAAAATTTGAGAGTCACATGAACGTCCTCATGGTGTACTTAACTGAAGCTAACACTCAGAGTAAACAGCAGAGAGAAGACTGGTGTGTTAGAGATATCTGAGGATGAAAAGGAGAGAGAGAGAGAGAGAGAGAGAGAGAGAGAGAGAGAGAGAGAGAGAGAGAGAGAGAGGGGGGGATAAAGAGGCCCTTTGTGAGGTAACTGTGACAACCATTCAGCCCGACAGAGCAAAGCAGGAGTAAAACTTCAAACGTCTGAGCGTTAGAAGTTTAAAGTTCAAGCCAAATGCTGACTATCCTCTGCAGACACACACACACACACACACACACACACACACACACACACACACACACACACACACACATTGTGTCAGTCAAGTCCTATTTCAGCTCTCCTAATCTTTGTTCTGTTGTTTGCCATGTCTAAAGCTGCAGGGAGGGGGGGGGGGGGGGGGGGGGGGCGCACACTACAGCAGCTCCCTGACAACCAACATGCACTCTCAAGTCGTCTCATCCGACCACAAAGCACCACAAAAGCTCCTGACCTTTTCCAGCTCTTGGCCTGCAGCGATCCATCTGTGTAAGGTGTGTTCTGGTTGTGCATGTCAGCAAGTGATTTGGATAAAGAGTCAAAGCTGTTTTTTGTTGAAGCCAGAGTGCCAGAGAAGCTGATTAATCCCACCGAGCGTCACGCGCTTTCCACCAAAACATGTTTGACTTTGTAAAAACTCACAAAAGAAACCTCGGGTCGAGAGAGAGAAAGCAGCGCGTCAACAAAGAAAAGGACGTCGATGGGTTAATGCTTTCACAACAAACTCTAAATGATTCATGTGAAAGTATCGATTGTTTTTCTTTCACTTAAATCTGTTCTTTCAGCCCATTAGAGAGGAGGTCAGAGGTCAGAGACAATAATGTTTGAGACACTTCAGAAGAAGATGAACACAATGTGTGGGGGTACAAACAGATGAAGATTCTATCCTCACATACATGAATGTTTCAGATCAGTGCTGGTTTTGGCTCTGCTCAGACGTCCACAGATTCTGGATTAACGTGAAACCATCTTTTTGTGTGAAATATTGACCATAAACAATCAAGTTACATCGATAACAGAGAGTCTACTGGTTAGTTAGAAAGATGGGAGTAGCTTCAAAATATTCAGCATACCTGAGAGGATTAGATTTTCTATCTGTGAAAGTGAAAATATTTATTAACTGGAAGGTGACGATCAAATTGGTTCACAGAATGTTGGCGTTAGCATCAGTACTTTTTCACTTCCTTGTGGGTGACACTCCCACAGCTAGGTGTTTGTTCTGCCCTCTGAGTCTGCCTTCATGACATCACAAAGGGCAGTAGCCCCTCCCCCAGGTGGGTGACACTCCCACAGCTAGGTGTTTGTTCTGCCCTCTGAGTCTGCCTTCATGACATCACAAAGGGCAGTAGCCCCTCCCCCAGGTGGGTGACACTCCCACAGCTAGGTGTTTGTTCTGCCCTCTGAGTCTGCCTTCTCACCGTAAACAATAGGACATGCAGCGAGAAAGACCGAGTACACCCAAGCCCTTCCAGAGAGGGGGTGTGGTCAGACACAGCTCATTTACATATTTAAAGGTACAGACACAGAAACAGCCTGTTCTGAGCAGGGCTGAAATAGAGGGGTTTATAGACATGATCAAATACAGGATCAGAGTGGATTTAGAACAAGAAACTTCACACACATGTTTTGAGGAGCTCTGAGACTTATTTAAACTGAAGAAGGTGGAGGAGGATATGTGACCTTTAAAGGTTTTCGGACTACATTTCAACAACAGAGCAATTTGAAGGCAGTAAAAAATACCCGAGTTTAATGAAGACTACATCTGTGAAAAGTCCAGCTTAATGAACATGTGTTGCACTCAAGTCTCACAGGATGCTCATTTGTGTTTTTTGCCTTTTTAGGCTGTTTAAGTAAAGAGAGCAACAAAGGGAGCAGTCTGCAAATCTGACCGAGTGGAACACACTCCCACTTACTGTGGCATCCCTGTGATCTGTCCTGCCACACGTCCCACACACAGCTGATCACACAGATACACACACACACACACATTTAGCTGTCTGTCTCTGTTGTGTGTGTGTGTGTGTGTGTGTGTGTGTGTGTGTGTGTGTGTGTGTGTGTGTGTAGATAACAGGGCAGGAAAAGCCATTGTTGGACAAAAATCCCTCTCTTGTCAGCAGGGTTAATGGGTGCACGGCGAAAAGGGGACACTCTGAAAACCTCTTTAAAATGAAGATATTTAAATAATCCTCACTCCTTCAAATGTTTTGTTTAGTGTAAGATGATGTCGTTAAAAGTTGTGATATATTTTAGGGCGCATCTCAAGGAGAGAGAAAAGGTTAAACATGACTGACGTTATGTCTAAGCAATGATTTTATCTGGAGCGCCGATGGGCTATCAGTAACACCTCGTGCCCCCATGTTCAGAGGCTGTAGTCCTCGTCGCAGCAGCCAGGGGTTCAAATCTGACCTTTGCCCTTTGCTGCATGCCATCCCCCGCTCTCTCCTCTGAACTCTTCCTGTCTCTATTCAGCCGTCCTGTCCAATAAAGGCAAAAAATTGCAATGATTTTAGCCAACCTAACTCCTCAGTCCTGATACATTACGGGGTGACTCTGAGAGCGGTGCGGAGGTGAAGTCGGGTCAGAGGCTGAATGGTGTCGACTTTGAACTCTCCCAGATGTTAGCGGAGACGAGGAGCCTGACGAATGAGAGATGATGTTGCTAACTGATCCACGTCGGCTCAGGTTAGGTGTGCGGGGAAAGTGACAGCTGTTTGTAATCTATTTTACAAAACGACACCAGAGAGAACCTGAGAGTGACCACGCCCTCGTTTGGGTGAAAACAAGCCCCGAGAATGAAGCGATACAGATGGTAGCAGCACAACTAATCCCTATCGCTTATCATCTATGTTTCATGGACAGAGGACAGAGGAGTGTAAAAGACGAGCTCTGTGTCTTTAGGAGGAAACTGAAGAGGATTCAAGTGCTCAAATGTTGGAGCAGTGTCGTGTTCCTGTTGGCTTTAAGGTCAGCGATCGCTCGGTGACAGCAGCAGATGAAGTCCTTTTGTCACACATTCTAACGTATTAACAACGTTTTTAACATCACATCTCGTACATATTTTGGTGAAAATGTCTCTAAAGGAACTCTACACCAGATCCTATGTAACATAAAACCTTCCCCCCCGTCGTCTCAGATTAATCTCATATTTTCTATTTTCTATACATTTTTTTAATTCTTATTGGTGTGCATTAGTCTCTCAATGATTTTATAAACGACTTTTTTGTCAATAACTTTTCTGCACTCTTGTAAATCACTTTGAACTGCAATTTAATTTGTCTGAAAGGTGCTTTATAAATAAAGTTTGATTGATTGATTAATTGATCGAAATCTACGGCTATATTAACCACCACATTACAGCTATGAACTAGACTATGTTACAAAGAAATACTATTTTAAAGTGATCACACACACACACACACACACACCTATGACCCCAGTGTGGGCTCGTTTGTCCAGTTTGATGGAGAGAGAGAGAGAGACCTTTAACTTTGTTTATATCAAAAGGTTTTGATGCTGATCCCTGTTCTGAAAAGTCCTCACTTGTATGTTTACCTCGCTGCTCATTGGATTTGAGCATCTAACACCGGATATTTAGTTTTTTTTTTTTTTTTTTATACTTTATTGATCCCGCGAGGGGAAATTAGTTTTTACACTCTGTCTAGTTAACATGCTACACAAACATAGGCTGAAATACACACACATGCACAAACAGGATCCTGTGGACATGCACTAATGGAGAGGTCTCAGAGTAAGGGGGCTGCCCACAGCGGGCGCTCCTGAGCTTGTGGGGGGGGGGGGGTTAGGTGCCTTGCTCAAGGGCACCTCGGCAGTGCTCAGGAAGTGGCCTGGCACCTCTCCAGCTACCAGACCAATTTCCGGACTTGGTCCATGCCGGGACTTGAACCGGTGACCCTCCGATTCCCAACCCAAGTCCCTACAGACTGAGCTACTGCCGCCCACGCCCAAGGTCTTTTGTACAAAGACCTTGTAACACGATAAGTGTTTACCTTGCACGTTGTGGTTTCCTATGGTCCACGGCTCGTCCGAGTCAAAGTGAGTGTCCCCGCCCATTCCAGGTCCAGGGAAGTACGCGTGAGCCAGAAAGCCCCCCTCTCCGTCGAAAGGCGAGCTGTCTCCATGGAAACCGGAAGCAAAGAAGATCATGATGTCGGGCTCCTTGCGGCGTCCATATTTGATCTCCTGGTAGGGGATTTCGTCAAAGGTCAACGGGGTGACGCTCTGCCAGACTTTGAAGGCCCGCCGGATGGCCTCGTAGGAGTTATACTCTCCGATCTTTGGAGTGTAGTTCTGGATACTGAGGGGAACAAAGAAAGGAACAGGAAGAGAAATCACAAAAAGTCCCCGTGTCCCACATGACTGTTGGGTAACACTTATTGTAGCGTGGAATTAAAAACAAATGGAAAACACAATACAATTAAATAATGTTCCATCAACAACAAGGTAAGAGGGTTAGCGTGCGTCTTCACAGACCTGTACGTCAGGTGGCTTTTGTTCCATTTGTGTCCGGTGAGCGCGTAGCGTTTCCGCCGCACGTTGGTTTTGATTTGGCCTCCGAACTTGTCGGGCACGCCGCAGCGGGGTCTCCTCATGGCACTGGAGGAGTCGAGAGCAGACAGGAACAAGCAAGAGTTAGGTGTTGAAAAGGGAAAGGAGCCGCCAAGAGAGGAGACGAAGGTGAAGGTTTTTATTCCCAGATCGATGTCTGTGTTTCCTTTCTTCTGTCTCATAATGAAACGGTTCCTGTGATGTTTTTGAAGAGAGTCTACTGAGGAGGACGAGTGTGTAAGTCAACAACAGGTACTGAGGAAAGGAACAGGAACAACTGAGGACCTGAAAAACATGTTGTTTTTAAAAGTCCAAGTCTCAGAACTGTTGGACAAAATCCCACTATTACACTGCCAAAAGTCATACCTTACTAAACGTGTTTGTCTAGTTTCTAAAATAATCTCTAACATAGCTACATCCAAGTCCACATAAATATCTTATTTCAAGATAGTTCAAGCACAATATAAGGCTCGAGTTGATTGTAATGAGGAGAAATAGGAAGAAAATGATTTTGTAAAGATTCTTGAAATGAGCGGCTATATCTCATCTGAAGAAACGTATCAGGTAATGTGAATGTGTAATACACTTATATCAAAGAGGACATATCATCCCCCTCCTCCACCTTTTCAAACAGTCCCCTCCTCCACCTTTTCAAACAGTCCCCTTCTCCACCTTTTCAAACAGTCCCCTCCTCCACCTTTTCAAACAGTCCCCTTCTCCACCTTTTCAAACAGTCCTCCTCCACCTTTTCAAACAGTCCTCCTCCACCTTTTCAAACAGTCCCCTTCTCCACCTTTTCAAACAGTCCCCTCCTCCACCTTTTCAAACAGTCCCCTCCTCCACCTTTTCAAACAGTCCCCTCCTCCACCTTTTCAAACAGTCCCCTCCTCCACCTTTTCAAACAGTCCCCTCCTCCACCTTTTCAAACAGTCCCCTGTGGTCTAAATGAAACATCTGTGCTTTGGTCAAAATATAACAGACCCCCTGAGTTTTCCCCGTAGACATCACTCCTCTGTAGAGAGAATAAAAATGGCAGCAGCTACAAAGGTTTTGTTCTAGTCTGGGGGTGGAGTCCATGGGTGGAGATATCAGGGGAGGGGAGGGGATTTCTTTTGACCAGAATCCCACTGTGACATCACAAGGAGAGCACATTAGAAACAGAGCATTTTCCTCTGTGTTGTAAGACTTATGCAGACCACAAACAAAGGACTGGATGGTTTATTTCACATGTTGTGGGTCAGTAGACTCTCAGGTTACCCAGATATATGTTCAGAAACACTGAAGAAGTGGATTATTCAGAATATGTCCCCTTTAAGGGTAATAAGGTAGTTATGACCAGAAACCAGACGAATACAAACGTTTGTAATTTCTCTGCATTTTGGTGACTATTTTATTTTGTGGTCTTCGTGACTAAGGATCAAAAAAGATATAATAAGTTTACTCGACTATTAAGAACTTTTGATCTACTGTCAAGTTTCTGATAATGTGTTTGGATCATACTTTACCTTTTGTCATGATTTGGTCTTTTTTAGTTTTGGTTTTCAGTGTTTAGTGTTTCTTTATGTTCCAGTGTGTTTTGTTCATTCTTGAGTTCTGTGTGTCTTCAGTGTTTCATGTATTTTATTTTGTAGTTGTCCTCAGTGTTTCTTGTGTCCATCCCTTCCTCTGTGTGTTTCCCTCAGTGATGATCACCCTCATTGTCCTCACCTGTGTCATTAGTCTCACCTGTGTTTGATTACCCCTGTGTCTATTTAGTGTTTCTTCCCTTCTGTGTCAGTTCATTGTATGTGTTTGTCGGTGTCGTTTGTTGCATGTCAGTTTACCCGTGGCTCCTTCTCTTGTTGGATTTTTTGGAAGTAAGTTTTTGTTTGCCTTTTGTTTAAAGAATAAATAGTTTTAGTGAATCCTGCTTCTGGGTCCTCCTCTTTGTTTTCGCGGTCCGTCACACCTTTTGGAGATCTTTCACATTGTGCCTGACTATCGGGTGGTACAGTGTGAGCTGACATTACACAAAACCCCCTCCCAGTGTCGCCCTCCTGACCTGATGGTTTGAAGGTCCATCTGTCCGGTGACCTCCAGGCCGTAGAAGCGCTGCATGTCGCTGACGGCGTTGGACAGAATCTGAGCCGATCTCATGGTGGACATCTGTCTGTTGGCCTGCGGCAGGTAACCGTACATCCTCAGCCATGACTGGAGACACACAGGAAGACAAACAGAAGAGTTAATATCTATAAAGAACCGTCCTCTTTTTACGAGCACTAACTCGACTCTAAACTAGAGATGGCGTTAAGAGAAAGTTTCATGATCATTCGAGCAGTTTAAACAGAGTCTAAAGTGTGACTCATGCTCATCTTAAGTTTCTCACTAATGAGATCAGACGTGCGCTCGCTTTGTGGTAAAAACACTCATATTTCTTCATGTCCAATAACAATGACGGATCAAATATAAAGGCTGAAAAGAGATTTGCAGTAGGTGATTTGAAACAATGAGGTTTTTCTCTTTCGCCTCGGGCTGCATTAAATGTTTGGTAAATGAGGCCGAGAGCAGAGAGCACATTGTGTGTTTTTTCGGCCTGAATGAGCGCACTGTGGAGCGTTTTGTATCACTCCATGTAACTGGGGGGGCGAGGGGGGCGATGACAGACTTGAGGGAGAAAACGTGATACTCGACCCAATCACAGATGACGCAAAGTCTATCCCACCTGTTCAGAGGAAACCTAATATCACACACACACTTGAATGTTGGGTTTTCTCAGATACTAGATACGCCCACACACTCGTTCCCCTTGGTTGTGTGTGTGTGTGTGTGTGTGTGTGTGTGTGTGTGTGTGTGTGTGTGTGTGTGTGTGTGTGTGTGTGTGTGTGTGTGTGTGTGTGTGTGTGTGTGTGTGTGTGTGTGTGTGTGTGTGTGTGTGTGTGTGTGTGTGTGTGTGTGTGTGTGTGTGTGTGTGTGTGTGTGTGTGTGTGTGTGTGTGTGTGTGTGTGTGTGTGTGTGTGTGTGTGTGTGTGTGTGTGTGTGTGTGTGTGTGTGTGTGTGTGTGTGTGTGTTTCATGTCTACACCCGTCTTTTAAATCTGTATTTACTCACCCGCTCCTCTAAAGCCATAAAACACTCACTCACGTGTCTCAGCCTCTCTTCTACACACAAATATATCCTGATTATGAAATGCAAAAAAGCTGTTTCCACATACATGTACTGCCTGATAACCCCCCCCCCCCCCCTCCCTCCACCACCACACCCCACCCAGACAAAGGCTACTGAACAACAATACATCCAATAAAATAAAATGACTTCAGTTAATATCTGAAGTCTCTGTAATTAGATGACTGAGTCTGTGTAGAGAATCTGTTGGATAGGTATTTGATTAAAGGTGTCTGAGGCCTTCTGGTTTCTGTTTGTGGTCAGAATAGTTCTTAACAAATCGCTTTGAAGGTAACTTTGGTCTCGTATGACGGAGTACAAACATTGTGGCTATTGCAATCAGAACCCGCTCTCTGATGTCGATTCTGCTGATCAAAGTCGACCCGCTGATCCGCGTCTTAAAACTCTCTTGTAGTTGCAATACTGGATACTAAATGTGAACAAAGTTTCAGATCATGAGGTAAACGTATGTTGGAGTAATCCCAGGATGAGTCTGCAGAGGGCGCTACACTGATTCTTCTGTTTTAGAAGAGAACTGCACGAGACGGCTTCAAGCCTCTTGCATAGACTCTCTTCTCCCAGCACTGGAGAGCAGCCCTCCCCTGGCAGCCCTGCAGCGTTCTGCCCCCCCGAGGAAGGCTTCCAGAGAGCTGACCAATCAGGAGTGAGTGGGCACGTGGGGAGGAGGGTCTTAAAGAGACAGCAGCAGAAACTAACAGTTTCAGGCAGAGGCTGAAATGAGGGTTTTTGAGGGCCAGTATGAGATAAATCAGAAAATGTTTTTGAGCTGTAGATCATCCAAAGCTGCTCTGAAGGTTTCACAGAGTGACAACATGAAAGATGAACACAAGGAGAATATTGGATCTTTTATTGTCCCACTCCTTCGTCCTGTCTCAAGCTGCTCGTTGTACCATAAACAATGAGCCGCAGATGTTAGAGGAAGTCTGCTGGTTCATCAGATAAGTTATCTTGGGATGGGCTAACCACACTGCAAAAACTCAAATCTCAGCAAATTGTATTCGTCTAATGTCCGATAGTCTGCTTTGATAAGAGACTTTCTGTGTCCATGTGCTGCTCCTAAATATTATCCCGTCACCCCTAGAGTCCAAATCAGCTAACAGTCAACGTGTTCCTGTGCTGGAAACACAGCAGCAGTATGAAGGGAGGAATAAAAAAGGGTCAAATAGAAGGAGTGCTCTTTTTTTATTATCATCACAGGGCTACTGACATAAAAAACAAACCTGCCCAAGCTGATGATTCCAAAATGTGATTTAACTTCATCCTGACTTCTTTGCCTTTAAAACGTCAGCGTGGCTCTAAATTCTTACTACAACATAAACTTTGAGTGAACCTGTTCTCCCTCTGCCACTTGACTGCCTTAAACCTGACTCAGACTGCAGGCTCATTGAGGTCCGATTCCTCCTTCGCGACAATCACCAGGTTGTTCATGACTCGAGGCTGCTCGGGACCGATTATCTTCCCCGATTATTTTGTAGTGTGAGCGTTGTAAAGACCGTCCCCTTAACGACCCCGATCTGCTCGGAGATCGACGGGGGACGCCCCGATTCACATCAAACATGTTTGATATTTAGGATTTAAAATCTCAATTACATCATCGAGGGGTCTGGAGGAAGTCGTGTGTGACTACAAAAACGCGGAGAGATGAGGGAGGACAACTTCCAAACTCCCTCTGCACCTTTAAGAAAAAGCTAAAGACCCAGCTCTTTCATGAATACCTACTAACTTAATGATGATGGTCTCCATATTATTGATGATGATGATGGTAATGACGATGGTTTTTGTTTGATAACGACGACTTATAAGATGGTTTCTATACTGATTAGAGCTCTCAAGAACTGCCCTCAATGTTGTGCTTTGCCTCTGGTCACTTCCTGTCAGCACCTGTGTGTCCAATCAGACTCAAAGCTGATCGTTTGCTCTTACTCACATTGTTCCCTTTTTTCTAGATCCTTGCTTGTGTTGTACTGTTGAGATTCTGCTCGTGTGTGTGTGATGCTAACATCGGGGGAGGATTTGAAAAAGCTCCTGCAGTGTGAGGTCGGGCTTTAGAGAGCTTTTGGGATCGAAGACTTTAAAGTGGACTCATTAAGCTGGATCCATCAGTCACTGTCAGCGTCCGTCTGAGTCAGGCAGAACTAACTGAAACTCAGCTTTGTGATCAATTAAAGCGTCAGCTATTAAAATACATGGCTTTGTTAATGTAGCTGCTCCTCTCCATTCCTCCGCACCGCAAAGTTTAAATGTAATGAAAGAGTAATGAGCTCAGCTGAGAGCACAGAAAAAAAGAACAAAAAAAACAGTCAGGAAAAAAAAATGCACCGTTTGAAAAGTTGATATCTGAACTGAAAGTGAAAAGCGAAATGGCTGTTTCTGACAAGCTTTGATGCTTTCTCTTAAAAGTTATAAATGATATTCATAAATCTTCTTTTCATCAAATGACACACAGAACATTTTTGTCATCCAAATATTCAAATTTTAAAACCTTGAGTAACTCAGAGGTTCAGCGCTGTGAGGCTACATCTTATAACCGGTGCACCTGAGAGAGACGGCGAGTGTTTATCGAGCGTCCACCGCGGGCCGTCAGGAGGTCAGCCACGGGCCGTCAGGAGGTCAGCCACGGGCCGTCAGGAGGTCAGCCACGGGCCGTCAGGAGGTCAGCCACGGGCCGTCAGGAGGTCCGGGGGGGTCAGGAGTGAACAGTGAGCGGTGTTTGAGCCCTCAGGGTTTGGAGCTCACAGCCTGAGGAGCTGAAACCTTCAGACCCTGATTCATCTTTAAATCACATCAGACCTCACATTAGTGGCGCCCGGCTGCAGACAGGTGAGTTCTGCTGTTCTCTGATTCAAGGATTAATCCTGAACACAGTCTATGTTATATACTACTACTTAATGTTATATTCTTTATCATCAGTGAGTGTGTTTACGTGGACTTGAGGGTCCTGGTTTTAATCAGGTTTTTAAGAATCCTGTTTGTTCATGTAAACATCAGACCCTGACTCCAGAAACCTGGTTTTGCTACCTGGAGAACTCGGGAAGAAGAAAGACAATGTGATACTGTTGCATGTAGACGCCTTACCCCGGTTTCTGACAGCTGAGCAGGTGATGTATCAGAAAACAAACATGGCGGCGGCAACGAGAGCGTCTTACTTCTGGAGCAAACTGAGTTTTAACTTTCACTAATAAAACATATAAATGTAATTGGAAAGCATCGATATGCTGACCTTTTGAAGTCTTTGGTGAATAGGTTGCAGGACGTCGGTTTCCAAACAAGCGCATCGGAGCGAGTCAGGTCACGTTGGACAGTGTCCCCCCCCCCCCCCTCCCTTTGTCCTACACGGTGACAGTGACAGGCTGACAGCAGTCAGAGGTGAGGACATGTGAGGACAATCGCTTTCTTCTCCTGTTGCTGGAAATGAGGTGGAGACGCCAAATCTGCAACTCTATGTTGGCGTTTAAAAGTGCTGAGCCTGCAATATCAGATTCAGAAATACTTCATTAATCCCAGAGGAAAATTCAGATAAACCACAGTGGTCGATTTTTTTCTTGAGATTTCTAAATTGCTGTGGTTTGTGTTGTAAAAAAAATAAAACATCACAGGCGGCCTGCACAGATGAGACGCAGTGATCATAAAGCAGGATGTGAGTATTGATCATGTTCACAGGGAAATGAAGAAGCAGGTTTCTCTGAGTGCAGGTACACACCAGATCCTGAAGATTTAAGAATCTCATTTACCAGAGAGTCCTGGCCCAGCGGGGCAGCATGCAGCACAGTAAACGAGTTATAGACATAAAACACACAGAGCAGCTACATGTCCTGAGTCACAGAGCAGAACGTCATCAGTCAAAGCATCTACAACCTGAAGCTCCTTCAATCTACTTTAAAAAAAGATTTAAAGAGGCCAAATCCCCACAGACACAGATCCTCCTGCAGGAGCAGCGGCCCTGAAAGTCCTTTTCCCCGTTTAATGATGCACTTTGGGTTAGAATGAATACAATCACACAGGTATGAGAGCAGCAGTCTTATAAATGAGGACATGGAAATGATTTAGTCCACGCAAAGACAATGCAAGCCAGCCGACTCGATCACACAGAGAACAGTGATGAGTCAGGGCCCGGAGATTTGTTATGAATCTCAACGCACCATGATTCACAAAATCCAAAGGCACTGGGACGATGCATGCATATATAAAACATGAAAGTGAAAGAAGCAGCAACAAGTCGGGTTTTTTTTGCAGCAAACTGAAGAAGAAGAAGTGACCCATGCTGAGAGTAAACCTTGCACTTACAGCTCATTATTGCACAGCATGCACACACAAATGTCAAAGCTTAATTTCACTTTCCACTGTTTTTCACCCTCCAAACTGTTAACCTCTTTATTTCTGTATCAGGGTGTGATTTATCTATTATCATTAGTACTTTTCTCCATGTCAGTCTTGCTTATTCCTTTGCTTCTTCTGTCCTCTTTGTGCATGTCCGCTGAACGTGGCATGTTTCATCATGTGCTGCTGGATCACCTCCCCTCGCGGGCATCAATAAAGTGTTATCTTAATTACCTTCTATTTACAGCGGCCGTCATTTAGTTTGCACGGTGCAAAGCTGCTGAAAATAAATGTTACCCTTTTTTTTTTTTTCTTTTCTCACTGTGTGTGTGTGTGTGTGAGCGAGCGAGCGTGAGCGGCTGAGCGTGTGGCTGAGCTGGTCATGACCCTGACCCACCTCTGCCTTGAGATAAGAAAGCTTCAAAAACACACACACACTATCAAAAACACACATGCACTTCCTGAAACACTATCTCTCGACTCTTTCACACACCGAGTCGAAGCGAGGGGAACAGGTGGCTCACTGCAAACACCTTCAGCACACATGTTCACTGCTGCACAGAAACCAGCAGAGACGCAAAGGATGCACTGTTTCTGACATGTCCATTTCTAACCTGCACCCCCCCCTGCTTCATGTGACATCGCACGTCTGCACGCTCGCTGTCCACACTGCATCCATTAAATATTTCATTCTATGCTCTGTGAATTTCAGTTTCTCTTAGTAAACAATTTAGCATGTGGTGCTTTTATTTTGAAGGAGGACAAAGTGAAGTGTGGTGCTTTTATTTTGAAGGAGGACAAAGTGAAGTGTGGTGCTTTTATTTTGAAAGAGGACAAAGTGAAGTGTGGTGCTTTTATTTTGAAAGAGGACAAAGTGAAGTGTGGTGCTTTTATTTTGAAAGAGGACAAAGTGAAGTGTGGTGCTCTGTATTGACGAGCTGCAGACTCAAACTAAACGGCTCGTGGTGAGGCAAAATACAGTTTTTCTTCAGAGTTGAAAAAGGTCAAAGGTCAGATTGTCAGTCATGGATGACTATATTATAAATGCACCATCGTCTCCACTTTGTAAAGCAAGCTGACAAACTCTGCTGAGAGAAAAAAACGAGTGCCAGAGCCTCGTCCAACTACGATACGACCGACGAGACGGACGAGGAAAATAGAAACGAGTTTATCCACCAAGATGTTAAATCAACTGACGTTTGTGTGAATCACATTTTTGGAGGTTTTCAATGCTTGTTACACCACCAACATGTAGACGTCCCGAGTCAACCAAAACAAGGACAGGGTCTCTGCAGACACCACACACATGTATGATGATGGAGAAAAAAAAATCTACATTTTATATTTCGGGGAAAAAGCTGCTGAATCTTTCTTTTTAACGGTTTCAGGCCTCACCTTCATAAGCTGTCTTTTTTTTCATCCACTAAAAAATATTTTTCAGGATACCAGCTGATCGTCAAAACAAATAACACCAAAAATGGTCACCATGTGTACAACCTATCCCACCAGTTTTATTTGACATCATTTTGTTACTATACTGTCCTCCATGTTTTTCTTTGTCCTGTTTGCTCATTCACTTATTTTGTCCCTCTTTCTAATTCATTCATTTTATTTACTGACCCTTTTCCTTTTGTTTTGTTTGTTTTGGTCTAAATCTGCTTTGCAAAACTGTATCATACCACAGTTCCCCTCTTTGTTTGTATGTCTTTTTTTATAATTGTGTGAGTGTGTGTGTGCACGTTTTGGTGAATAAAAAAATGAAATAAAATAAAAGAAACCATCTGAATGAAGCACACAGCTCCACTTGTATGATGTTTGTGTTATGAAAAGTAGATGAAAACAGCACAATGAATCTCACTCATGTAACCTCTGCAGGCCCGGTTACTGTTGCTATGATACATGGTACGGTCACTGACGCAGGGGTTCAGCGTACAGCTAATCGTTCAGTGTGGAACATTCAGAGACTCTTACTGATAATTAGATTTTCTCCTAACAGCGACATGTAACATAATCTGTTCAATAACGTCGTGTTTGTGTTCAAAGCAAATGGTAATCCAGTTAGGTGAGAATTATTAGATTGGTGGTGGAGAACACACAAAACTCTTCAAACGACAAAGCCACGTCCACAAAAGACGGGAAATCGTTTGCAGAGCTGATTAGTAATGAGCCGTATTGATTGTCGTCTTCATGCTGTTCATATTTCATTCTGCCTGAAGACAAAAAACAAAAGCTCTCATGAACGGACATCCAACCGCAGAAGACTTAAAGAGTTAAAAACTGCAGAATGCTGAATTCAAATAAAAGTCATCTGAAAGTAAAGCCGGAGCTATTGTCCTGTAATCTCGACATGCATGGTTCACATTCCAGCTCCGTCCTCCTCTTTCCTCTGCGTTCAGCTTCTCCATGTGGTTATCATTTCTGCACTGATAGGACTGGAAGGAGAATGTCTGTTGATGTTTGTGTCTTTGTGTTGTGTCTTTGTGCACTTTCTCCGCCCCGTCCAGCCGAGTATTTACAACCAGCTGTGGTCGGGTACAAGGCCAGAGCTGCAGTGCCGATGGGAAGACGCCATCGCTCACCTCCATCGTCTAAAAAACAGCAAAGTGCTCCAGCCTGGACGCTCACCTCCCCTCGCTGAATACAAAACGAGTCTGAGACAGCAGGAGGAGGAAAAGGGGGAGGGGCTTGTGTGTGTGTTTGTGTGAGCGTGTACACCGGGCCTCGTCTATTTAATGGTCTTTCTAAGAGTCCTTGAGCTTTACCTGCCAAATCCAGACCCAGCAATATACAAGGAGTTGTAAAACCTGCCAGGAGTGTGTGTGTGTGTGTGTGTGTGTGTGTGTGTGTGTGTGTGTGTGTGTGTGTGTGTGTGTGTGTGTGTGTGTGTGTGTGTGTGTGTGTGTGTGAGTGTGTGAGTGTGTGTGTGTCCAAACCACAATGTCAGCCAAGATACTAACAGAGCTTTTATTCTGAGTCTTGGTCTGCTGCCATCTCTTACCCCCCAAAGTCGGACTCAGAGGACGGATAAGGAAACGGAGACGTGAGAAGGAAGAGAGACAGACAGACAGAAAGGACAAAGAGAATTTATTTCTGTTCAGTTTTAAGATTTTGTGGCAATTAATGGATTTATACACGCTGAAAGTCGTGTATTATTTTATGTAGGCCCTCCACAGAGGGAAAGATGCATACGAAGTCGCGGTGGGACGATAACGTCGTCCTCGCTCATGTGGTACTTTTACCTAAACTGCAAGGTGCCACATGTTAAGATTTTAATCAAATAAAAACAGCTGTCGAAACAGATCCCCCTGGCAGTTTGACCCACCGCTTCACTACTTCATCACTCCTCATGGTGGCGCTATTAGCATGAGTGAAAGCGATATAAGCAGCAGTGATTTTTCAAAAGGAGAAGTTGACAGAGAGATAAAAGAAGAAGAAGAAAAAGAAGAAGAAGAAAAAGAAGAAGACGAAGAAGATGAAGAAGAAGAAGAAGAAGAAGAAGAAAAAGAAGAAAAAGAAGACGAAGAAGATGAAGAAGAAGAAGAAGAAAAAGAAGAAGAAAAAGAAGAAGATGAAGGAGAAGAAGAAGAAGAAGAAGGAGAAGAAGAAAAAGAAGAAGAAGAAGATGAAGGAGAAGAAGAAGATGAAGGAGAAGAAGAAGATGAAGAAGAAAAAGAAGAAGAAGATGAAGGAGAAAAAGAAGGAGAAGAAGAAGATGAAGAAGAAAAAGAAGAAGAAGAAGATGAAGGAGAAGAAGAAGGAGAAGAAGAAGAAGAAGAAGATGAAGATGAAGGAGAAGAAGAAGAAGAAGAAGAAGAAGACGACGAAGAAGACGAAGAAAAAGAAGAAGAAGATGAAGGAGAAGAAGAAGGAGAAGAAGAAGAAGATGAAGATGAAGGAGAAGAAGAAGACGAATAAGACGAAGAAAAAGAAGAAGAAGATGAAGGAGAAGAAGGAGAAGAAGAAGGAGAAGGAGAAGAAGAAGAAGAAGAAAAAGAAGAAGAAGAAGAAGAAGAAGAAGATGGAGAAGAAGAAGGAGAAGAAGAAGAAGATGAAGAAGAAGAAGAAGGAGAAGAAGAAAAAGAAGAAGAAGATGATGAAGAAGAAGAAGGAGAAGAAGAAGAAGGAGAAGGAGAAGAAGAAGGAGAAGAAGAAGAAGAAGAAGATGAAGGAGAAGGAGAAGGAGAAGAAGAAGATGAAGAAGAAGAAGAAGAAGAAGAAAAAGAAGAAGGAGAAGAAGAAGAAGGAGAAGGAGAAGAAGAAGAAGGAGAAGGAGAAGGAGAAGATGAAGAAGAAGAAGAAGAAGGAGAAGGAGAAGAAGAAGGAGAAGAAGAAGAAGGAGAAGGAGAAGAAGAAGAAGAAGAAGAAGAAGAAGAAGGAGAAGGAGAAGAAGAAGGAGAAGAAGAAGAAAAAGAAGAAGAAGAAGATGAAGGAGGAGAAGAAGAAGAAGAAGAAGATGAAGGAGAAGAAGAAGAAGAAGAAGAAGAAGAAGGAGAAGGAGAAGAAGAAGAAGAAGGAGAAGAAGGAGAAGAAGAAGAAGAAGGAGAAGAAGGAGAAGGAGAAGAAGAAGGAGAAGAAGAAGAAGGAGAAGAAGGAGAAGAAGAAGAAGAAGGAGAAGAAGGAGAAGGAGAAGAAGGAGAAGAAGAAGAAGGAGAAGGAGAAGAAGAAGAAGAAGAAGAAGAAGGAGAAGGAGAAGAAGAAGAAGAAGGAGAAGGAGAAGAAGAGAGCCGTGAGGATCAGTGTTGCCTGGTCCACTTGTTATGAGCGTCACTTGCTCCCTGTATGAACTCCATCTGATTCTCTCCCAACTCTCACAATAAAGTGAAACACGGTCGCGATAGTTTGTCCTTTTCCAGGATCCGTCCACAAGCCCGTTTCCTTGGTTAGCCCACCTGCCCGATCTGACACGCCCCCAACACACACACACACACACACACACACACACACACACACACACACACACACACACACACACACACACACACACACACACACACACACACACACACACACACACACACACACACACGAGAATAAGGGGGGAAATATGGGAAACGATATAATAAAGAGTGGGAGAAAGAGACTGGATCCGACCTTCATACAGCGTGCTGATGATGCTGGCAGCGGGGTCAAAGTCATGGTTTACGTATTTCCTCCTGTGGCTGCTCACCTGTCTGCTTCATTACTGTCATGTTATTTCTACTTGTAGCTTTTAGAGATGTTTGAATTAGTTTTTTTAGGGAGCCTTTTATAAAATCTGTCCAGGGACAACAGATGAAAATGAGCCTTTTGGCTAACTCTGGCATATTTACCGAAATGTTTATTAATGTGCAATGTCCCTGTAAAATAAATAAATAAATAACAAATTCATTAAGGTCATGATAAGTTGCAAATTCAACCATCGTGATAAAACTTTTAGCACTTTCATCGTCTCAGTCTCTCTCCTCTGCTCTCTGTAAGTTTGACAGAAAGTGGACTGAGCCTCATGTGTAGCCGAGAGGAGACGCAAACATTCACACAACAATCTGAATGTGCATGTTTGTTTTTTTGTTTGTTGCATGATCAACGTTTACTTTGCTTCACTGTAAACATGTGAAC
>NC_083612.1:1285697-1290697 GCF_963584025.1 Labrus mixtus | reverse complement strand
ATGTTCCTGAATTTTACAAAGGTCAAAAGGTCAAAGGGTTCTAGATGAACGCCAGTGACTAGCTTCCAATCAAAACATTTGAACCCTTGTCATTGGTTGTTTAAGTTTGCGGCTCCCGTTACTCAGAAGGAATCACAAAAACACCTGAAACCTAACGAGCTGCTCTCATTGGACGGTTTGAAGAGGATGTTAAATGACTTGGAGGCGGACACATCTGGCTGTACATTTATTTATGGTAGTGGGCTTAAATATGTTACTTAGTGTCTTAATGATTCATAAGTCTGTCTTTTCTAATCATATATTTGTAGGTACGGCCAGGCCTCTCTTCAAAAAGAGACTTTTAATCCAAACTAGTGATTAAATAAAGGTTCAGAAATGAAGTAACGTAGAAGCTGCTGGTCCCAGGCAGGAGGGACCAGTCTCAAACCAGTGTAACCAGTGTTCACCCTCACCCTGTTCTCAAACCAGTGTAACCAGTGTTCACCTTCACCCTGTTCTCAAACCAGTGTTCACCCTCACCCTGTTCTCAAACCAGTGTTCACCCTCACCCTGTTCTCAAACCAGTGTAACCAGTGTTCACCCTCACCCTGTTCTCAAACCAGTGTAACCAGTGTTCACCCTCACCCTGTTCTTAAACCAGTGTAACCAGTGTTCACCCTCACCCTGTTCTTAAACCAGTGTAACCAGTGTTCACCCTCACCCTGTTCTCAAACCAGTGTAACCAGTGTTCACCCTCACCCTGTTCTCAAACCAGTGTAACCAGTGTTCACCCTCACCCTGTTCTTAAACCAGTGTTCACCCTCACCCTGTTCTCAAACCAGTGTTCACCCTCACCCTGTTCTCAAACCAGTGTTCACCCTCACCCTGTTCTCAAACCAGTGTTCACCCTCACCCTGTTCTTAAACCAGTGTTCACCCTCACCCTGTTCTCAAACCAGTGTTCACCCTCACCCTGTTCTCAAACCAGTGTAACCAGTGTTCACCTTCACCCTGTTCTTAAACCAGTGTTCACCCTCACCCTGTTCTTAAACCAGTGTTCACCCTCACCCTGTTCTTAAACCAGTGTTCACCCTCACCCTGTTCTCAAACCAGTGTTCACCCTCACCCTGTTCTCAAACCAGTGTAACCAGTGTTCACCTTCACCCTGTTCTTAAACCAGTGTTCACCCTCACCCTGTTCTCAAACCAGTGTAACCAGTGTTCACCCTCACCCTGTTCTCAAACCAGTGTTCACCCTCACCCTGTTCTTAAACCAGTGTTCACCCTCACCCTGTTCTTAAACCAGTGTTCACCCTCACCCTGTTCTCAAACCAGTGTTCACCCTCACCCTGTTCTCAAACCAGTGTTCACCCTCACCCTGTTCTCAAACCAGTGTTCACCCTCACCCTGTTCTTAAACCAGTGTTCACCCTCACCCTGTTCTTAAACCAGTGTTCACCCTCACCCTGTTCTTAAACCAGTGTTCACCCTCACCCTGTTCTTAAACCAGTGTTCACCCTCACCCTGTTCTCAAACCAGTGTAACCAGTGTTCACCCTCACCCTGTTCTTATACCAGTGTTCACCCTCACCCTGTTCTCAAACCAGTGTAACCAGTGTTCACCTTCACCCTGTTCTTAAACCAGTGTTCACCCTCACCCTGTTCTTATACCAGTGTTCACCCTCACCCTGTTCTCAAACCAGTGTAACCAGTGTTCACCTTCACCCTGTTCTTAAACCAGTGTTCACCCTCACCCTGTTCTTAAACCAGTGTTCACCCTCACCCTGTTCTTAAACCAGTGTTCACCCTCACCCTGTTCTCAAACCAGTGTTCACCCTCACCCTGTTCTCAAACCAGTGTAACCAGTGTTCACCCTCACCCTGTTCTCAAACCAGTGTTCACCCTCACCCTGTTCTTAAACCAGTGTTCACCCTCACCCTGTTCTTATACCAGTGTTCACCCTCACCCTGTTCTCAAACCAGTGTTCACCCTCACCCTGTTCTTAAACCAGTGTTCACCCTCACCCTGTTCTTAAACCAGTGTTCACCCTCACCCTGTTCTCAAACCAGTGTAACCAGTGTTCACCCTCACCCTGTTCTCAAACCAGTGTTCACCCTCACCCTGTTCTCAAACCAGTGTTCACCCTCTTTTCTCAAAACCAAAGAAGCAAATGAGCCAAATGGGAAAACAAGAGTAAGTACAAATACTCCTGAGGATTGTTACCATGGTCATTGTTAGTTGAGATATGAGTTTTCTCTACTGTTTCCGGTTTCTCATCAGCTTGTCATTCTCATGAGTGTGTGTTCTGCTGTATGTGTGTGTGTGTGTGTGTGTGTGTGTGTGTGTGTGTGTGTGTGTGTGTGTGTGTGTGTGTGTTACCTCTGCATTGAAGGCGCTGTCATCCTCCGCTGCGTGCGCCCCAAGCGCACACACGCACAGCGCGAGGACGGTCCGTCTCCACAGCAACGAGAAGCAGCTGCTCCGCGAGGAGGAGGAAGAGGAGGAAGAGGAGGAGACCATGGTCCGAACTCAGTGGACTCAATCACGACAGAGTTGTCCGGTGTTTGTGACGAGTGTCTGCTCAAATAGAGCCGGCTCGTGAATCTCCAATGAGATCTGTCGTCACCAAGAAGAGTTCAACATCCTCATGATGAACTCCATGACTGACTCAGGTTATTATTATAAAGTGACTTCACTCACTCTCAAGTGACAGAAACACAGCTCTCTTCTTCAGGTTGTCCCACACTTTAACTGATCTGTTCTGCTAATTGATTCACTTCAAAGTCACCACCTCATTAGTCACCTTGAAAGTTGCTCTTCACGAACATCTGCAGCAGAGTCTGTGGTATCAGCTGAGTGGATCTGCCCCCCCGCAGAGATGCTTTAGTAGATCGTTCACTGTTAACATGTTGAATAATAAATAAATAAAGTGCTGTAAAAAAAAACTGAGAAAAGTTGCAAACTCCAACACGACCGAATAAAAACTTCACAGTCTGCACCTGACCGAGTCCTCCAGCAGCGGATCACCGCGGTGTCGTATCTGAAGAGAGCCCGGCTCTTCAACACTAAAACGAGCTCTCCGCTGGTTTTCTTTTGGCCTCTACGTCCGGTTTGTTTCTAAATCTTCACGGAAGCCGGTGATCATTCAGCTCGCTCCTCTGAGTGTTTCTCTCTGTGTTGTCTTCCCACCGGGAGCAGGACAGATAGTGGACCGCTGTGTGTGGTGTGTGTCGGTAAGGCTACCAGTCGTGGAAATGTGTGCGTCAAGCGTAACACCATGGGAACGACTTGTTCCTGCCAAGACTATCAAAATAAAAGAGTAGCCATATACTTCATTCAGAATCAGAATCAGAAATACTTTATTAATCCCAAAGGGAAATTCAAATGGTTACAGTTGTTTCAAAATATACAATATAGCAGGAGAAATATAGTAATAAAAATATTAATCAAATAGAATATGAATGTAAGTAAGATTATAATAATAGGTACAAGAAATATTTACATGAATAAGAGTCAGATGGATTTATATACACACATTATAAGATTATTACACTGTTTGTTTGAATATTACACTTTGTTATCATGAGACATATTATTCATTATTATTATTATAATGCAGTTTTAATAAATAATGAGTTATGGTGGAGGTTACAGTTTTTCAGTTTTTTGTTTTTTCCAGGCTGAAATTCATTACACTGTTACATGTGTTCAACATTATCTTTCGCAGCAGAAAACACAACACAATGGTTCTCAACTTGTGGCTCGGAACCCAAAAGTGGGACGCAATTAGTGTTTTGAGTGAATAAATCAAATTGGTTTAAAAAAATATCAGAAATGTGTTTTGCGATTTTTTAAATTCAGGAAGTAGGTGTCATGTTAAGAAACACTACAGGGGCGCTAGTATTCTAACAGTTAATGCACCACCGTACAGAGGCTTAAGTCATCCAGAGCGGGCGGCCCTGGTTCGAATCCAACCTGTGGCAGCTTCCCACTCTCTCTCTCTCTCTCTCTCTCTCCCCAGTTCCTGACTCTATCCTCAATCCTCTCTCTAAAACAAAGGCTGCCATAACACGTCTTAAAGCTCCTGTGAGGAATAGTCGGGTTTGTTGATTTTGGCGCCCCCCTGTGGACAAAGCAGGACAATTTGAGTCTTCTCTTGTCTCTTTCTGTCTGCTACGTGTTCAAAGTGTTTTCTAACAAAACAAATAGCATCCTTTTCTATTTGAAACCTGCAATTAAACAATGAATCTTAAACGAGGACATTTAAATAAAAAAAGAGGACGTGATATATCTCCACTTCAGGCATTAAAGATAACTTTATAGAAATAATCCATCTTCTCTGAATCTGTCTGGTTTGCCTTTGAAGGAGATTAAAGAGACTAAGTAATAATCTTAGTCCGTACATCAAAAGGTAAAACCCACATGAGCTTTAAAAAAAATGATGGATGACATAAATTGAGAAAAACAGACAATGTTTTTAATCAATAGGCCTATAGGATAGAAACATTTTCGAAACATGCTAATTAATTCCGTTTTCTTTCTTTTTTCATGTTAAACTGTCATGACAAAAGAAAATTGCCTGCCTTTTTTTTTAAGTTTAAATAATCAATTTAAAAACATGTTTCCTTACTTGCTTTAATTTGAAGGCAGCGTTATTCCGGAAGTGTGTTGTGAGGGGTTTTTCCGGCGGACTTGACAGCCTGTCATCATCCGGACGGATGGAGGTGGAGGGAGAAGAGAAGAAGCCGGAGGAGGGCGCCAGCAAACATGACATTATCCTCCTTTTCAGCAAGTGGAGCAGGAAAAAGACGGAGAAGATGATCACTGGGGGTTTGTAGACGGACTAGAGACACATGTTAGAGTTAGAGGAACATGGGGAAGTGGATTTTTCATTATGTGACCTTTGTTTCCTCGTCATCTGAAAGCCTCGAGTCTGACTTTAGATCCATCCTCCTTTGCAAAACGTTCTCTCAGTCAAATTTCTGTCACCTGTGTGACATCATGATTTTCATAAAAAAACAGATC
>NC_083612.1:1265697-1275697 GCF_963584025.1 Labrus mixtus | reverse complement strand
TTGTTCTTGGTCAAAGTGTTTTGCTTTTGTAATTCTGTTTTATAAAATATTTTAAACACATCTCAAGCTTTGCAAATGTCTCTCAGACTTTGTCATTTTGGTTTGCACTTCCCAGTCTCTGTAGCCTCAGGGTAATAAAATACAGTCACCTTAAACAGCCTTAGATCAAGTGCAGAGAGGCGCTGCTTCACCACAGGCGAGGCAGGTGACTGCTCGGAGCCCCGGGCTAGTAGGGGTCCCAAAGAGGATGACAAACATGAAACCATGGCAGTGGCTCAAAATGTGCAAAGTGCTCTCGGGGGTGGGGGGGGGGGCTGTCCCATCTGACAGCACTCACTCAGAAGGAAACGTCAATGACTGAATGTTGCTGGTCTTGCTCTAAATATGGGCATGCAAGTTTATGTTTCACAATTTCTTTGCTGATGTCACATGATTCACAACATGCCCCGAGTTACATCTGTGAAATTTTAACCCCCTATCAACCTTCTCGTGACCTCAGATCCTCAGGCAGCGCCCTTCTGGTTGTTCCAAAGTAGAGGCTCAAATCTAAAGGAGACCGAGACTTTGCGATCAGAGCCCCTCGACTTTGGAACAACCTGCCTGAGGAGTCAGTGGCATCTTTTAAATCACTTCTTAAAACTCACTTTTATAGACTTGCTTTTATGTGATTTCTCCTTTAAAGATCTATCCCTTCCTTTTATTAATTTTATTGATTTTAACCTTTTTGAATTCCTACTCCTTTTATCGTTTAACTCTTCAGCTCTCTGTTGCTTTATTCATTTAACCAGTGTCCTGTTGATTTTTTCTTTTTATCTTCATTCTGTGTTTACAGCCTGTGATGTGATGTCGTCCCACTCTCCCTCAATTTTTATTTTTTTCTCTCCTGGTTGATTTTAAACTAATGTTTCCTTCATTGTACTGAACTGCCTCTCCATACCTGCCTGTTGAATCTTATTCCTGTTATTTGCATATTTGCAATTTTACCCTCTCTGTTGATCTCTGTTCTGTTGTCGTGTTGCTGTATTTGCTTTGTCTGTCACAGCACTTTGTAAACATTTGTTTTTAAAGGTGCTATATAAATAAAGCTATTGTATTATTATTATTATTATATTGGTGATGAACGCTGGTTGGAAGGGCCCCATGGGAATATTTGCCTTGGGCCCCAGCAGACCCTAAAATCGCCGCTGGATGATGTGCAATATAATGATAACTTCTTTATAGAGTGACTGTCTTTAAATGGAGATAGATCTGCTGCTGAATCTGTTTACAGATTGAAAAGGATGATTACAATGCTGAGTATGTTTTTTTCCGTCGTTGACCCACATTCTCTTTTGCTTCAGTGGAAGTTTTTATATTTCTCACAGCTTCCTCTTTTGTCTCATTGGGTCATTTACATGTTGCGTTTAGTTCTTCTTAACTTCCTATGAAGCTCTTTGATTCAGACCGGTTTCCTCACTTTTCCTGTCGTCGTCGTCGTCGCAGCAGCTGAACCCTCGTTTACTCTACAGACTAATAAATAAATCAGTTCTACGAGGACGCAGCCTCATGAGCAGGTAGGCGATGACTTGATTTTAACCTCTTTATGTCGACGTTCACATCAGAGATGAGGGATGAGAGCACAGAGACGACTAGTGTGATCATCAATACTGATTCTGTCTCGGTTCAGATCAATGAATGTGATTGGGTGTTGACATCCCGCTGTGTGTGTGTGTGTGTGTGTGTGTGTGTGTGTGTGTGTGTGTGTGTTTGTGTGTTTGTGTGTGTGTGTGTGTTTGTGTGTTTGTGTGTGAAGGCTTGACACATACCTCTTTGTTTTAAATATTAATTTTATTGAGCGGCTGATGCTCAGTTGGTAGAGTCTGTCGTCTCTCAACCAGAAGGTCTGCCGTTAAATATATCAATTCTTGACCAGAATTGATATATTTATGGACGATGCCAAAATAAATGCAGGAAAGTGCCATCATTTGATTTACATTCATCTCATAGTGGAGACACAGAGTCTGTCTTTTCTCGTCTTCTGACTACTCAAAGCGCTTTTACACACCGCAGGTCACACCTACACAGTCACACCCTGATTCTACAATTCATTTATGAGACGCTTTTACCCAAAGTGAACACAAGCGAGGATCTAGAGAGGGGGACACAACGACAGGAAGTGCAAAAAAAAACAGCTTTAAGTCTGATCGGACACACAGGTACTGACAGGAAGTGACCACAGGTGCTGACAGGAAGTGACCAGAGGCAGAGCACAACATGGACAGCTGTTCTTGAGAGCTCTAATCAAAACCATCCTAAAATCGTCATTTTTTAAAACAAAACCATTGTCATCTTCATTCACGTCACCAATTATATCAATCTTCAGAAAAAATGATTAACACATTTTGGTGATGAGCTTCGGGCTCTCTGATGAAACAGAAAGCAGTTCTGAAAGAGCGTGTATCTCACCGATGGACTCTAAATGAGGGATGCCTAAATTGAGGAAGTTCAAATGAGGTAGATTATACTTTTAACTACGTTGTAAATCGCCCAAAAGAGGAAAACTTGTTGTCTAAATAAAAATCTCCTCTGCACATCATATGACAGAGGTGTTGTCAAGCAATGCTGGGGCGAAAGCATGGTTGAGGCACACTGGTGTATGAAATGAAATAGCACGGAGTTTGAAGACATTTTTTAATTTGGCTGAGAATGTTTTTTTGGTCATATTTTTGGGCGATTCTTTCCTTTATTGTTTAGAACAGCTGAAGAGAGGCAGAGGCTAAGATGCAGCAAAGAGCCGAGGTCAGCCGCCGGGATGAGGACTACAGCCTCCATGGGCAGGGGCGATTCTAGAGTCTGTTGGGGCGCAAGGCAAAAATTCATCGGGGGCCCCTCCAACCAGCGTCTTTCCATTTTCACTCCCGGACAAAAAAATCCTCTTAATTTTCCTTTGTTGACATTTTTTGGCTTTCACAGCAATGATGTTTGCAACGCTTAGCAGGGCATTGAGAGTGAGTGCTGTCAGATGGGGTTCCCCTTAGGGAGGTTTCCTACCATCATTTCAAAATATGCACATTTTGAGGCAATGTTGTGGTTTAAAGTTTGTTGGCCATTGGGCGCCCCCTACTGGCCTGGGGCCCAAAGCAGTTGCCTGCCTTGCCTGTTGACAAGCAGCGCCTCCGTCCATGGGTTTACCGTCATAACCGCTATAGGCGATCCAGCGCCACCTTGTCTAAGAATTTTCAGGGAGTTTCTAACAAAACCTTGAAAATCATAAAGTATAAATTCAGGAGGATAGTGAAGGAGATGTAAGCTCCAATTTTAGCAATTTTTTTCCCCCAAACAAAGTCTAAATCAATTGTCCAAAACAAATCAGACATTTCATTTTTAAAATCAGATTCTGTGTCGATATCTTGGCTGTGCATTGCACAACATATGTCTTTTAAAAGGTTTTTTTATTCTATGTGAATCCTCATCAACAGGATGGACCGGTGGCTCCTTTGTCGGCTGGTCCTGTCTTTGATGGCTCTAAACATCACCTGTTCAGGAAACGATCGGAACAGTAGTCCGGATAAAAATGAGAATCACTGCTTAGGTCCAGATCCAGCTTCCGCTCATGTTCGAAATCAACATTCGGAAGAGGACATAAATCAAGATTCTGAGGAGGAACGTAACAAAAATTCAGGTCCAAACCCAGAAAGCGGATTAGGTCGGGAGAGTCATCAAACTTTACGTGATGATGGTCAGAGTCAAGGAAGGGGTGACGGTCATCCAAATCCAGATTCAGGTGGGCATATAAATCAAGGTTTAGGTAAGAATCCAAAATTAGATCAGTCTCAAGAGCCAGATTCTGGTCGGGATAAAAGTCCGGGTTCAGGAAGCAACAAAAGTTTCAGTCCAAATGGGACTGGACGTCCAAGACAAGATAAAAACAGCAGACCAGTAAATCGTCAGAATCGTTGTCAAAGAACAGAGACAGCAGGTGAGACGCTTCAGCATTCATTATAGATACAAAATATATGAAATATTCTCAAGTGTGCATCAATCATTAACTCATTCTTACCCTCCAGGGATTAAGGAGGCCAGAACGTGTATGGAGAATGTCAACAAGATTTTGAGAAATGGAAACCGCCAGGACACCATCGAGTAAACGTTTTGTTTCATTGTCTTAAAGTTTATTTTATCACTGGTATTAAGTGCTTTAGCTTTAGAGACACAGAATGACTTATATATGGATTTATTTTGGGGATTTTCTTTAGAGCCATGGAGAGCCTGGAACAGGTTCTACAAGCAACGGAGGTGAACGAGACGTCATCCATGTCTCTCAACAATGTGGTCGTGTTCCTGCACAGACCTAGAGGATCCTTTGCAGGTCTTCAGATTTCTGCGAGTGACAGTGAGGTAAGAGCTTCTTTTATTTTACGCTATGTCATTGTGATTTTTGTAACTTAATGGTTGATTTTTGGCTTAACACGGTTGAAGGTTGACTTTATCTGGATTTGCTGAAAATCTGGATTTATACAAAATGGTGCATCCATTTTCTACCGGTTGGGTCCCGATGGGAGAAAGTCAAGCCAGACTTCCCCCTCCCCAGCAACTTTTCAAGCTCCTCCTGGGGGATTCTAAGGAGTTCCCAGGCCAGACGAGATATATAATCCCTCCAGCGAACTCGGGGTCTCAACTCATTTGGGTGTGCCCGGAAAGCCTTCAAAGGGAGTCGTCCAGGAGGATCCTAATCAGATGCCTGGTCCACCTCAGCTGGCTCCTTTTGATTTGAAGGAGTAGCAGCTCTACTCTGAGCTCCCCCCAAATGTCCGAGCTTCTCACACTATCTGTAAGGCTGAGCCCAGACACCCTCTAGAGGAAACTCATTTCAGCCGCTTTTATCCGCGGCCGTATTCATTCGGTAACTACCCAAAGCCACAGGAACGAAGATCGACCAGTAAATCGAGAGCTTTGCCTTAAGGCTCAGCTCCCTCTTTACCACAACGGTCCAGCACAACACCCACATTACTGCCAACGCTGAGCCATCCACCTGCCCATCTCACAGTCCATCTTACCCTCACTGTGAACAAGACCCCGAGATACTTGGGACAAGGACTCACTCCCCTCCCGGTGAGGGCAATCCACTGTTTTCTGGCAGAGAAAAATGGCCTCGGACTTGGAGTTGCTGACACTTAACCCAGCTGCTTCGCACCCGGCTGCAAACCGACCCAATGCCTGCTGGAGGTCCCAGCATGAGGAAGCTAACAAAACCACATCATGTGCAAAAAGCAGAGAGGAGATTTGGCCGATAGCAGATATAAGTTTGAAAACCACTGCGAGTCTAACGTTTCCTGCGAAACACATCAGTTTCAGATAAGCCTACTGGTGCTGATAATGTTAGGATGCTAATATGCAAAACTTCTGAAGTATGTAGTAATGTTTCTCTTCCTGTTTTCACCTTCAGGCCACATCAGATAAGACCGTCACCAACAGCAGAGTGAGTGTTCACCTGCCCAGCGAGATTAATGTTGGATTAAACACGGTGGTGTTCTTGATGCTTACGTTGCCTGGAACAAACAAGGTCAGATATCACAGTTTACATGTCAAATTCGTTGATAGAATTTGAAGCACTACAGTCAAAAATGATTACACATAACCATGTTTGGTTCATACATTTTAACATTTTAAAGCTTTAAGAAAAAGACTGCTTTGTTTTCATACAACATAACAATGCTGCTAACTGCAGAGCTAACCGATAGCACAGCTAGCTATACCCTTAGCAGTAGTCTATTTAGCAACGCTTTCTGTTCTTCAGAAAACATTTCTTTATAAAGAAAAAAAACACCAAAATCAGACTCTAAAGTTGCGTATGGTTTTTGCACTGTAGTTAGTCATCCATGGACCGCAGGGACCGCTCAGCCTTTTTCATTTTGTGTTCATGATTTAGTCGGCTGTTTTCAAAACCAATAAAATGCAGTTTAGTGGATGCAGTAAATACTTTATACTGCGTTCAACAGCAGTATGTCGTTATGACCTCCAGTCGGTGGTTATTCTACAGTACACCTGTCCCGGCTAAGCTGGTTTCCAGTGTTGGAATCAGGAAGTAAACAACAACCCAGCTGACGTCAAACACCGCTACAGTGTAGCGTCCAGTTACAGTCTGAAAAAAGCTGACGAGAGATTCATTTAGATTGTCATGATTTAGAGAATCAACAAAGATAACTGGTACCTTTGTGTGGTTAAGTGTAATTGTGATTACTTCTTCTGTTACGATGGACGTTGCTGTCTGTCATCGCAAACTCTGACCTGGCGCTTTGCATTGTGGGAAACAGTACCCAAGGGAGAATGTTCTGATGCAGACTGGAGATTTTCCCAGATTTTTTGGCGTACTGTTGATCTCCCATTTTTTTTTCGCATACTGCTTTTTGACCAAATTAGTTCGTCCTACTAGTATAGGAGGAGGTTTTTAAAAACAGCTGTTGTCTGTTCCACTGAGCGCCCCCTACAGGCCTGGAGCACTTCTGTTGTGATGTCAGGATTTGCTGCATGTTTCATTTTTCCGGGTTGTTTTTTGGACTTTGCATCTTTTATGTATTTGCAGCGGGTTTGCTTGGCATGCATTTGTTTTGGCTTATAAGAACATGTTATGTCATTTTGAGACGTGGCTCCTAATTTGGATTTTTGCCATTTTTGTTTTTATTAATTTATCCCATATTAGCAGAACAAATCCAATAAATGTGGCACACACAAAGGAGGAGGGATAGATCTCTGCTAATTCTTTTACATTTTTTAAACTCTGCAATCACAAACAGCAAGACAGGTTTGTAGGTAAGGGGAACAATGACAGCAGCATAAATCTCTCACAAAAGAGGAACACACGTCCTCACACAATATCCTCAAACGCGGTGGTGCAGCTCGCCGGTTTTAGTAACAACTGTGTTTTTCTATATAAGAGGTAGTTACTCTCTGCTCTGCACCATTGTTCTCTGCAGGACGTGCAGAACAAGCTCAGAAATGTTCTCATGTGGGTTCACATCGAAAGGTTGTTTATAATATTTCTGTAAATGGTCAAACTAACTGATGTCTGTTTGTTGTGTTTTAGACCTCGGAGGTTTTATTTGAGAACAGACTGGTTGGCCTGAGTGTGAGTGGAAGGAATATTTCCGGACTGCAGGACCGAGTCAACATCACCATGAATATGAATTCTGCTGCCATGAATGTAACCACAACTTCTCTCCAAAGACTGTCTCTCAAAATGTCACTTGCCCAAAGGAGTATTAGGGCCACATTAAGGGGAGATTTCGAGTTTAAGTCGTAAAATTTATGAGAATAATGTCATTAATTTAAACAACTGTAAAGGCAGAATGTGCAACATGTTTTACATAAATACGGCAGATATCTAAGAAGTCTATCCAGTGTAAATGTGTCTCTGAGTCATGACTGTCTACAATGAGGGAGAAGCTCGAGTCCCGCTGGCTGTGTTGTTGTCAGAGCCGTGTTTACATGGACGGGACGGCCGGCTCCTCCCCTTGTGTATAAAAGCTGTTTTAGTCAAGAACTAGAGAGAAGAAGAAGAACATACTCACTGATTATTTGGATGTTAGTAAGAGTTTTTAGATCACGCTCATTCTGTGTCAGTTTACATGAAATGTGAAGCTACGAGCTAACTAAAGAGCGCTAACATTAGCATGCTAACACAACAATGTGAAGCTACGAGCTAACTAAAGAGCGCTAACATTAGCATGCTAACACAACAATGTGAAGCTACGAGCTAACTAAAGAACGCTAACATTAGCATGCTAACACAACAATGTGAAGCTACGAGCTAACTAAAGAACGATAACATTAGCATGCTAACACAACAATGTGAAGCTACGAGCTAACTAAAGAACGCTAACATTAGCATGCTAACACAACAATGCAGGACACAGGTGATTGCAGCTCAAGCAAACGTCAACTTTGTCTTGCGCTTAATGGTGCTTAATCATGGCGTGTTTCTAATTGATAACTCCTTTGTGTGAACGCGAGCAGGGATGGGGGTTGGAGATGTGTCTCTGGAGGAGAGCGGAGGCTTCAGTATGGAGGAGGCGTGGCCAAACAGCAGTTTGTTTTGGTTTCATGCTGGTGTTCCAAGGACACATCTACTGGATCAAAAAGTTGCACATTCTTCCTTTAACGTGGCCCTTATACTCCATCATAAATCACATGAACTCGACCTAACATTGTTTGTTGTTGTAAAACAGGAGACCCAAAAGCCCAGCTGTGTGTTCTTAGACTTTTCAACACAGAGTGAGTAAAGAGGCATCAAAACCGCCATGAACAATAAATAATAAGTGTATTTTCTTAAGCTGATGATGGTTACGAGGTATGGAAGCCCTAAGTGGACTTGCATGGATATATTTAACTTACTTTGTAATTTAATCAAGGCTCAAAACATGGAGATCGAAGACATACAAGAATGCCACAGAGATTTAAAAATGAACATAACCCCCCCCACTCTCAGATTCACAAGCTGTAGTCTCTGTCCCTTTAAGAAAGCTCATACTCCACAACAAGTTCAGCCTATTTGTGTTTGTTTTGTGCTTTAAACTCTGCTGATATAGAAGAGAAGTACGTCTAGATCTGGAGAATTCATCGAGATGAACTCATCATTATCACAGGAAAACATGAACACGTGTCCTCTTAGGGCTTCCGTACAAAGCGAACATGTTTTTTAATGAGCTAAAACTGAGACAGAATGATTTGTTTGAATTGTCTGTTTTGTTTGAATCACCAGACTACAGCACAGACGGCTGCGACACCATGTGGAAGCCTGGTCAGAGTCACATCACCTGCTCCTGCGACCACCTCACATACTTCGGCGTGCTCCTGGTACGACATCACGGGCAGCCGATGAAGTAGAAATGAAAACACGACACACTGTTGAGATTTGTTGTTTGAGAAGTGCATCTCAAACGTATTCTTTTTGTGTGTGTAAGGATCTGTCAGCGATACCAAAACAGAAAAATGTGACATTTTTTTTACACCTGACTATTTGAATCGTCAAAGTAGGAAAATCGTCGCCAAATTTACAATAGCTTGATTCCATTTAAGTGTCCGGTGATCGTATTTTAAGAAGATCCTTTACTTTAAGTGTGAATCATGTCCTTAATCATCAGCAGGTCTATTTAGGGCCCGAGAACCGACCTCGGAGCGAGGACTGAATGTCAGGAATTATTATTATTATTATTATGAGGATTATTTCATGTCTGGAAAGAAGTGCAATTTTTAAAGATTTATTTTTGGGCTTTTTGTGCCTTTAAATGAGAGATAGGACAGTGGATAGAGTCAGAAATGGGAGAGAGAGAGAGAGAGAGAGAGAGAGAGAGAGAGTAGGGAATGACATGCGCGAAAGGAGCCACAGGCTGGACTAGAACCCGGGCTGCCCGCCCCGAGGACCACAGCCTCCGCGCACGGGGTGCGTGTACTAACCACTGCCCCACCAGCGCCCAAAGTGCAATTTTTAGAGCCTTCAATATGCCCCAAAACTCACCTTCCACAGGTTTCACTTAGAGAGTTTTGAAAACGGGTATGCATATTACTTTTTTATGGTTTTTTATAATTTCCCTCAGTGGTCTATTGTAAAGACTGTTATCCCTGATGCTACCACTAGGTGGCACAACAGATTAGAAAGTAAAGGAACCGACACAGACTGACCACAGTTAAAAAAAAGGAAATGCATCAGAATGTTAAAATAACAAAAGCACTGCTTAAGAATTATCTTCAGATTATTCAGGTGCATTTTTTATGCATAACAGGAGGTCATAAGTCACTTATCAATACATCCTTCAATCAGGAGCTTCTTAGTGTGCAGATTTTGATTTTTTATTTTCTTAACTTGCATAGAAATAAACATATAAAGATTAAGACAAGGAGACGACAACAGTCCTCCTGCTGCCTAAAACACTCAAGAAAAACTTTATTAAATATTTACAATATAGCTGAGAAAGTTTCACAGTTAAAGTATCAAACACTGATCATTAGAGTTTTAACTGTTCTT
>NC_083612.1:1203197-1258197 GCF_963584025.1 Labrus mixtus | reverse complement strand
CACCTCAAGAAGTAGGGCGACGGCCGCTCACCGACGGTCCAACTAGAACCAAGGGTCAAGGGATGAAGGAATGAAGTTTAAGGGTCGAGGGATGATTGATGAAGGGATGCAGACAAGAGAGAGGTTGAGGTTTGACGGGTGAAGTATGAGTATGTGGGCGGCTGTGGCTCAGTTGGTAGAGTCGTCGCCTCTCAACCAGACGTTCGAGGGTTCGATCCCCAGCTGAGCAACATGTCCAATGTGTCCTTGGGCAAGACACTTAACCCCACATTGCTCCTGCTGCTTCGGTGGCGGTGTATGAATGTATTAGTGTTGTACTTACTCTCTGATGGACGTCGCTCTATGAGCAGGGGCAGTGTCTTTGGGTCGTGAATATTTGATGTTTCCATGACAACCTGAGTAACAGAGCATCACCCCGCTGAAGCTCTATACCAGACGTCTGGCTGGGATGATGAAACCCACATCAGAATTAAGAGACCATCAACAGGGATATCACTCCATGAGTTAATGTTTACACATCAATACTTTTATTAAAATAAGCAGCTTTACAGTCACAAGTGTTCGCCTGGACTGAGGTCATCGGGCACGACGACGCGTCTCCGATAACAGACCTGGTGTTGTGTTGAAGTGGAGTTTGGACTGTGAGGTCACACAAACAAGGAACAAACTTTCCCGCAGTTATTTTGTGGCCCTAATAAAAAGTTTTTGCATCGAACAAATACCTCCCGTCTCTGCAACACGAGCTCTATTATGTTTGACCTTAAGCTCCCACTCATGCTCATCCAGCATGGCTCGCCTGAGTGTGTCCGCCTCGTCCTGTTTGCTTCACAGGTAAGAGGAGAGCGCTGCTATTATTGTCATCTTATGTTTCATTACTTTACTGGATTAATAGACTAGAGGTGAGTATGATTTGGTATTTTCTGTTTCACTGTCTCATCTATGACGAAATACGGGATGTAATGTTTGGTGTCTGACTGGCTGAGAAGGAAAAGCTTGAGTTGTGCTTTAGAAGAACAAACTTTTTTTAAAGTAACAATTTGGGCCGTTTTGCCTTCATAAGATAGGACAGCTGAAGAGAGACAGGATGTGCTTGGAGGAGAGAGTGAGAGGATGACGTGCAGGGCCGGGGTCGGATTCAAACCCACAGATTTTATCCGCAAATCTCGGTATAAAATACAAAATTCACAATTTGATACTGAGCTGTTAAAGAAGCATGACACTTTGTAAATGTTGTGAATTTCAGGTGTCTTAAAAACTAGGCCGATATGGGACACATTTATTGCATTGATCCCTCAAATGCAGTTTTGCAAACACTTGTGGAAAAGATATTTAACGAAGACAAGATGGTCACTCAACTGGAAAGTAACTGTGCATGTACGTGCGTCACCGCTCGACACTCTGGACAGTGATGAGGCTCGTTGTAATCCATACAGCGCCCTCTGCTGGTGACAGAGAACTACTAGTGTAATACAATGAAACTCAAATGAAATGATATTTGACTGGTGAATAAATCTTGTTTTATCTGTGCATATTGGAGATTATATAAGCCAATACCAATAGTCACTGGATATGTTGAGTAAACTACAATCAATCAATCAAAATCAAATTGTACTTACTGATTTTGGGGAAATATAATATGATAATGGTGTGACTTCAGTTTGACTGAAGAAATATAACAAAAACAATTATTTTGCATTCAAAAGCCAGCGCAGGTATGTCTGATTTCAACTGGGAATGTTTTGAATCATGAACTCGTTTTCTGGGATGTTAACTCCTGGATGATTTATCCCTCGTTTGTCTTCACTATCGGGGAGTTGAATGCATCTTTTGGGTCCATAGGGAGGCAGCTGAATAAGAACAAGAAGTGAAAGAAAAGACTCCATGCATTTTATCTTCTCCCCTAATTCCTGTGAAGACGAATAAATTCGGGTCTTAAAAAGTAGATTTTCCCATTGAAACTGATGAATTTATGACTTCATCTGGAGGTGCCATAGCAACGCTTGTTTTCTCTTCACTTGATTTTGGGATCATTTTCTGGTGATCTAGGAAACCAAACAATATTCTGGTGACCACGGCACGCCATCCTGCCACGAGGGGACATAAATAATCTAGATCTCAAATAAATGACTAAAAAAATTTAGTAAATAAAATGTATGAATGTATGTCTACCTTTTAGTTTCATATTTAGTTTACTCATTATACTTACTCGTCTGGACTACTGAAACTCTCTCTATAGACACTTCTCAGGTGCAGACCCTCGTCTGTGGAATCAACTGCCTCCCCTCATCAGAGGCGCTAACTCATTAAATTCCTTCAAAGCACAACTCAAAACCCACCTGAGCCTTTGAAATAAGTTAAACCAAATCCAATATTTTACGTCTTGTTGTTTTTGCTCCTTGTCTGTGCAGCACTTTGGTGAAATCGGGTGCTTTAAACGAGCTGTACAAATAAACTTGACCTGACTTTATGAATTGATAAGAAGTTTGGTAAAGATGTGACCTGCCTGTCCCGCCTCGTATGCCATTGTTAGGAACTTAAAACATGAGTCTGTATTTGTGTGAACAGTTTGCCAAACACCAGGAAAGGAATAACCAATCGTGGGGGGTCATGTATGAAGCTTCTTCTGCTTCACTTCAATTTACAGCTTACAAACACAGAGTGTATCTGCACCAAAGTGTAGTTTGATTTCTCTTCTGATTTACTCCCTCAGTCTCACAGCCAGAGGACGTGCAATGGTTCCCTTACTGCTGTTGCTGCTGCTGCCCGGACTGCCCGGACTGCTGCTGACTGATAAGGGTAGGCTTGCTTTTCATTTTGGTAGTAGAAAAAGTAACACATCTTTACAGCTATTTTGACTAAAAAATCAAGAAAAACTGAAAAATGTAAATTGAACTATCATCTGGTTTTTCAAAAAAGTAAATCTTGAGACGCTTTACAAAAGAGCATATGTGATAATATTCAGGAAAGATTTCTCCTTTGTGTTCCTCACGTTCCTGTTGTCCACACTTCCTCACCGCTGAGGTGGAGGTCGGAGCAGGCCTTGTATGAACGAGGTCGGCGGTGTTTGAGGGACGACGCAGTCCGGTGGTGGTGGCTGGGCGTCGGGGACGTCAGGTGGTAGTTAGTGCCCGATCACCTCGCTGAAGGTCATCCTTATTGATCGAAGCGCGAAGGAGAAGAGCAATAAACTCAAATCTGAGAGTGAGCTCTTTCAGTTTTACAAAAACTGTTTTTAAAAGAACCTTTAATATTGGTCTGTCGAAATTGAAAACTTAAATATTTAAATAAACCGAATAAAAATATTTTATTTTACAAGTATGTAGATTGATTACTTTGAGGTTTTTTTCAGCCATTAACGGCTTATTTATTTTTGCGTCCCCATTTTCATAAAAAAATAAAAATAAATATGCTCAAAAACACTCAAAATAATCCACCAAGTCAGTTAAGTTTCTGTCATTTTCTATCTGTCAACTGCGCGTCATTTTATTCATTTAATTGTATTTCTTGGAGTCCGTCTGTCTTGTAAACTGCATGTGTTGTATTTAGAAGTTATATTCAAGAGGTAACCGTGCTGAGGCCCGGTTGGTCCTGGAGCAGTGTGAGTGCACAAGGAATAAACAAGCGAACGGTTAACTGATGTGAAAAAGTAGATGTTCACTGTCTATCTGTGTTGCCTGTATAAAAAATTTTCCCCAGGTCGTATTTTCCACGAAAGCTCCAGGAAGTGACATTTTATGCACGTTCTCAACGTCCTCCTCACTCCGCTCCGCTTACAGAGATCAGTAGAAACTCATCACACACTCACGCTACAGCCAGAGACCATCTTCCACACACTTCTATCAAACTCATCACACACTCCTGCTCTCAGCCAGTGCCTGCAGAGACTGTCGTTTGTAGGATGGAGAATGAATACAGACACACAGACTCCTTTACAGACTTTCACATGTGTATGACCACTTACCTCCTCTGGAAACATTATGCCGGTAAATATCCAGTGTTTCACGGCCGATGATGATGCTCCTTTGTTTACGTACGAGCACGTATGAAGAGCACGCGAGGATATCAAAATCATGACGGAGATTTATGTATGGTTTATACTAAAAGAAGTCATGTCGTGTGACTCAGGATATGCATTCTGTCTCTTTCCTTTTTAGTTTGTTTCAGCATTTCAGATGGAACCGTTGAGATGAAGTCAACATATGTCAGCGTCTCTGATAGCATAAAGGACCATTCTACCTGGCTGAATGGAACGTGCAGCTTCATGGAATGCACATCAGAGCGTGAAGAGTTGTTCAATGGATCCTCTGCCTGCTTCAACGCTGAGTTGGAAATACTTCCCTCTCTTCACAAGTACAGCATAGCACCAGGTAATTCTACTGTCTCTGTGGTAAGACTGCTGTCTCTGTACATGCAGCTCTCTACTAATCAGCTTTGGCTCTTTCATCGACATTCCACTTTTTAAATGTCTGCAGGTTGAATCTGACTCCTCTCTCTCTTCTCAGGTTTAAAATGTGCTGCATACTTTTGTGAAGACACGTCCGTCTTGAATCTGATGATTGACCTGGACACTGACAGCGCTATGCAGAGGGAAATGATGAAACTCTTCGAAATAAAAGATTCATGTCTACACATCTTCCCCAGGTTTCCTGAGGTCAAGAAATACTTCATAAAGTAAATAAGATTGACTGTTTTCTGTTAAACTGTTTTTCTTTTGGGCCATTATTGCCTTATGCGTAAATCAGATCCAGACCATGCCAGTTAATTCTAACACAAAGTATTAAAGGGGACATATTATGAAAAATCCACTTCTTCAGTGTTTCTGAACATATATCTGAGTAACCTGAGAGTCTACTGACCCACAACATGTGAAATAAACCATCCAGTCCTTTGTTTGTGGTCTGCATAAGTCTTACAACACAGAGAAAAATGCTCTGTTTCAAATGTGCTCTCCTTGTGATGTCACAGTGGGATTCTGGTAAAAAAAAAACCTCCTCCCCACCCCTGGCATTTCCACCAATGGACTCCACCCCCAGGTGCAGGTCCGCCATTTTTATTCTCGCTACAGAGGAGTGATGTCTACCTGGAAAACTCAAGGGGGGGGGGGGGTCATTGCATTTAAAGAGACACACACACCAAAACGGAGCGTTCTGAGAGAGCTGGTTTATACAGGGTCACAAACCTCCTCTGGTGCTTGATTCATGTTATATTTTGACCAAAGCACAGCACAGATGTTTCATTTAGACCACAGACTGTTTGAAAAGGTGGAGGAGGGGGATAATATGTTCTTCTTTAAGACTACAAAATCTGCTGAATGTCACAAATCGTTTTTTTTCAAAGATGAATATCTAATTTAACGTCTGGTGAGCAAGCGTACAGCTCCAGTATTGTAAAACGAAGCCGATCGGTAAGTGCAAATTCCTGCGATACCTCGAGTGTCCACTAGAGACTTGTTGCAGGAGCACCAGAAGTCACATACACACCAATTCAAAAAAGCCTGTTTTTACAGTAGAAGTTAACATGTTTACACTTGATTGATGGTTTGAGAAGTCTGGGAGTGGAGAGGATTTTTTTCTGAAAAATGAGTGTGAACGGCTGGTTCTAAACTGAGGTTTTTCCGTCTTGTTGCAGACTGGAAGAAAAGATGATCCATAACATTATGAAGGATTCCAAGCTTGAGGCTGGAGGCTCCAAAACTCACAACCTGAAGAGTTTATCGCTGAATCTGAACAATATCAGTGAGTCTGACCTCAACCTCACAGGAACCAACTCTAGAATCCAGATCGAAGCTCCACAGGTACCCTAACTGTAATTAACATGGTGCAGACAACCCTTGAAGCAGAGATTATGCTTATTATAAGAATACCTGACAGTTTTATATCATCTTTTTATATTTACTGGTAGCTGCTGCCTCAGAACAAGTCATTTATCCCTGAGATTTGGCTGCCAGTCGACGCCCTGCAGCACATCCCACAGGAGAAGCGGCTCGTTGGTTTGGTCAGCTACATGGAGAATACTCAGTTCAAAGTACATCACTTACCCTCTCACACATGCACGGGCCATTCAAGCCAAATTTCTATGTATCAATATGTCAAGTTCAGTTCATAGAGCTCGCCGTTTCCTTTAATGCCTTCACTGAACCGTCTCCTCTTCAGTTCAATCAGGAGAATATCTCGTCGATGGTCGTCAGGATAGAGCTGCTGGGGGGACATCGACTTCACAATCTGAAAACACCAATCAAGATGATTTTCAGAGGTTTAGAAGTCGGAAATATAGATGTAAGTATATCTGTGCATGTATGATTTTATGTTATCGATATCAGTCTGTTTGTTTTTAAGAATATATTTTACTTTTAAAAAATGAAACATGGCTTGACTTGATTTAATTTTCAGCAAAATGTGGACAATGTTTAAATGCATGTTCCTTGCTCCAGTAATTATCAAGGCTAATATAATCAAGAAGAAGGAATTATCTGAAAATTCAACCCCCCGCCGGCAGTGGTGGCGTGGTGGTTGGTGTGTGTGTGACTCATGCGTGGAGACTGGTTCTCTGGGCAGGCTGCCTGGGTTCGGGTCCAACCTGTTCCCTACCCTCTCTCTCTCTCTCTCTCTCTCTCTCTCTCTCTCTCTATCCCGGATTTCTGACTCTGCCCACTGTCGTGTCTCTAAAAAAAGGCATACATACCAAAATAAACCTTAAAGAAAAAAATAAATGCAACCACTTGTACAAAAACAATTTGAGATACGAGTGTGTTTGCCTCCAGGACCCTGACTGCAGGTACCACGAGCAGGCCTGATAACTGAAGGCTCTATACCTCCCATAGTACATTTAGAGACTGCAGGTACCACGAGCAGGCCTGATAACTGAAGGCTCTACCTCCCATAGTACATTTAGAGACTGCAGGTACCACGAGCAGGCCTCATAACTGAAGGCTCTACCTCCCATAGTACATTTAGAGACTGTAGGTACCACGAGCAGGCCTGATAACTGAAGGCTCTATACCTCCCATAGTACATTTAGAGACTGCAGGTACCACGAGCAGGCCTGATAACTGAAGGCTCTACCTCCCATAGTACATTTAGAGACTGCAGGTACCACGAGCAGGCCTCATAACTGAAGGCTCTACCTCCCATAGTACATTTAGAGACTGTAGGTACCACGAGCAGGCCTCATAACTGAAGGCTCTACCTCCCATAGTACATTTAGAGACTGCAGGTACCACGAGCAGGCCTGATAACTGAAGGCTCTACCTCCCATAGTACATTTAGAGACTGCAGGTACCACGAGCAGGCCTGATAACTGAAGACTCTACCTCCCATAGTACATTTAGAGACTGTAGGTACCACGAGAAGGCCTGATAACTGAAGGCTCTATACCTCCCATAGTACATTTAGAGACTGTAGGTACCACGAACAGGCCTGATAACTGAAGGCTCTACCTCCCATAGTACATTTAGAGACTGCAGGTACCACGAGCAGGCCTGATAACTGAAGGCTCTACCTCCCATAGTACATTTAGAGACTGCAGGTACCACGAGCAGGCCTGATAACTGAAGGCTCTACCTCCCATAGTACATTTAGAGACTGCAGGTACCACGAGCAGGCCTCATAACTGAAGGCTCTACCTCCCATAGTACATTTAGAGACTGCAGGTACCACGAGCAGGCCTCATAACTGAAGGCTCTACCTCCCATAGTACATTTAGAGATTGTAGGTACCACAAGCAGGTCTGATAACTGAAGGCTCTACCTCCCATAGTACATTTAGAGACTGCAGGTACCACGAGCAGGCCTCATAACTGAAGGCTCTACCTCCCATAGTACATTTAGAGACTGTAGGTACCACGAGCAGGCCTGATAACTGAAGGCTCTACCTCCCATAGTACATTTAGAGACTGTAGGTACCACGAGCAGGCCTCATAACTGAAGGCTCTACCTCCCATAGTACATTTAGAGACTATAGGTACCACGAGAAGGCTTGATAATTAAAGACTCTACCTCCCATAATAGAGCAGACCTGCATTCTTGGAGCATAATATTATAGAAGGGTACATGAGCTCTGTGAGATATTCCACTGTTAAATTAATGCACCTCTGTTTTTTGTATTTTACAGAATCACTCACAGTTACTGTGCAACTATTTTGATGTAGAGGGTAGGTTCATATCAGTTTTTTTTTACTTACAGCATGAAATGAAACTTTGCATTGCGTTTGAGTTACTGAAACTAGTTCAGTAGCTCACTGACAAATTTGAGAGTATTTCTTTATTGTACAATATTGTCTGTGATGTTTTCCGAGTTTTCCGAGTCATATCTTAAGTTTGTTTACATCGCCCGGACGGCCGGCTGACTCCTCCCCTCGTGTATAAAAGTTGTTTAATTGAGGGACTAGAGAAAAGAAGAATAACATACTGTACTCACTGCTTAACTGTGTTTCTAGATCACGCTCATTTCAGGTAAATTTACATGCAGTGTGAAGATACGAGCATAATAAAGATCGCTAGCATTAGCATGCTAACACAACAATGCAGCGCGAGTTGTTTTGGTTTCATGCTGGTGCTCAAGGGCGACATCTGCTAGATCAAAAAATCACATATTCTGCCTTTAATGAATTCCCTCTGCTATTCACTCTAACCTCCGTAATCTGGGAGTCATCTTTAATCCTTCATTATCACTCGACAGCCACGTTAAGCAGCTAACCGGATCATGCTTTTATCCCTTTAAGAAATATCAGTCAACTGAGAACATTATAGTGTCATCGAGATGATCTTACACGCCCTCATTGATTACTGATGATGTTCTTTTCACCTCGAGTCCTCACCAGGTCAAACAAACGGTCTCACATCACTCCCACACTGAAATCTCTGCACCGACTCCCTGTGGCTTAAATTTTAAACCCTCACTTTTAGAGCCATTCAGTCAGGCCCCAGAATATTTGTCAGAACTCAAACGCCCGTAGTCACCCACCTGTTCACCAAGGTCCAACGGCCAACACCTGCTGTCCGGCCCACAGACACATTTTAAGACTCGTGGTGATCATGCGTTTGAGACCATTGAGTCTTTTAAAAAATTAGCTATATGTTGATTTATAGAAAGGCCTGTGGATAATGAGGTCCACCCAGTCTACCTACTGATCTACGTTTTACTGTGCCAATTATTGTTCCTGGTCATGTATGTTGATTTTAGTTGATGTAAAGCACTTTGTGACCTTTGTCTGTGAAATGTGCTATACAAATAAACCTTACTTACTTACTTAATGTTGGAGCAAACATCATCATGTGGCCTGACATGCAGTTTGGATATTTGCATTTCCAGATACTTGCTGGAGAACGAACGGATGTGAGACGTACAATGTAACCGATGACAACAGAACAGATATCACCTGCATCTGTAACCACACAACACCATTCGCTGTCCTGCTGGTAAGGAGACACACTCGATTTGTCACCTGTTCCACATAAGATCAAGTCATTCAGCACCTTCAAAACAGGAAATACAAAAAATCCAGCTGTTTAAAGTCGTATTTGATCATCATTTGTGTTAGATACTACGTCGTGTCTTGTTCCTGACTTTAAGTTAATATTAACCTGTCATTTTCACACTGGAACCACTGTTTTTTCTTTTCTGCAGATGAGAGAGCCAATCGCAAAAATCCACTGGGAGATTCTGTCATACATCAGCTACATTGGCTGCGGCCTGTCCGCCTTCTTCACTGCTTTGTCTCTTGTCATTTATGTCTTTGGTCGGTATGTGCACTTAAATTCTTATGCATTCGCACCATGTGCACTGTTAGCCATTCAACACCAAAAACACTGGTATTACACGATGAATACCTGATATGTAAAGAGAGAGAGCAAGAGGGGCGAGCACGAGAGTATTGTCCCTTAATACCCACGTCAAAGTTAGGTTACAGCTGTCGATCAACAGAAGCCAAAAGAAGATAGCACCCTCTGCTGGTTAAAAAAAGAGCCTTGTTTTTTTTTTTGTTTTTTTTATAGTTTTGTAAAATTGATTGAAATTGACCATATTTGGATCGATTTTTAATGGTATGGACAGATAATGTTAGATCCCCTCGTTGTAACCAAACCTTTTTTTTATTTTTTTTTATTTAACCAGGAAAAAGTCTCATTGAGATTAAAAATCTCTTTTACAAGAGCGTCCTGGCCAAGACAGGCAGCAGCACAATTACAGGGTTTCAGACATAAAACACTTAAATACAGGAATCACAAAAAGAACCATTCATCAGAATCTGTCAGAAGTCATCAGCAACAAAGCGATCAAAAAGGGTAATACGAGTTAGCTAAAACATCTACAGTCAGTTATTTCTGCCTCCAGATCATTAAGACGACCTTTAAAAACATTCAAGGAAACCAGCTCCCGAAGATTTAAAGTATCTTGCAAACGATTCCAAGAAGAGGGAGCAGCATACTTGAATGCCCTTTTTCCTAGAAGGTGTAAATCCTGGGAGCGAAGATGGTAACTTCCATTACTTTTTTAAAGCACTTTGAACTTTACATGCTTAATTCAGCCTGAGAGCTTACAGAGATTTACAGGTAAACTATATCATCGGCACGATTGTGGCATAAGTACAGAGGTTAAGATTAATTTATAAACATAGCACCATGCACCTTACAAGACATGATTCACCGATCTCATACTTGTCATACGGCTTCTTTCCAACAAGCAAATTGAATACATAGAGAAAAAAGAGGAATCGGCCATTTTACTGCTTCTGAAAAAGTCAATAGTGAGAATCAAGAGGGACATATTTCAAAGTAAAACTACAATTTAATAACTCAGTAGCTATCATCAGCAGTGGATACATTTAGCAGTCAAACCCTTCATTTCTAAATTGAATGTAGTTGTCATTAAAAGTAAAGAAACTAGGAGATTTTAACCGAGTCCAGCCTTGATTTGTTGACACTGGGGGGTGAGAGAGCTGCTGAGCTGAGTTGGGGTCCTCAGGGCCCAGAGCTAGCTGCAGGTCTAACTGAGCTCCTCTCTAACAGATCCCTCTGTGTCCCCGTCTCTTCCCTCAGAAGCCACAAGATGGATTACTCCATCTCCATCCACGTCTCTCTGAGCGGAGCCCTGTTCCTGCTCAACACCACCTTCCTGCTGACGGAGTGGGGGGCCACGGTGGAGCCCGACTGGGTGTGTGTGTTCGTGGCCGCTCTCATGCATTACTCTCTGCTCTGCTGTTTCACCTGGATGGCCATAGAGGCTCTTCACCTGTATCTGCTGCTGATTAAGGTGTACAACACCTACTACAAGCACTACCTGCTCAAACTGTCTCTGGCTGGATGGGGTGAGTCAGAGTTTACAGTCAGCTGATTTGCCTTTTCACTGTATGAAAAGCAGTCAAACTCAAAAAGAAAACAAACATAAACCACCAGGAACATGTTTCAGTTCTTCAGAAAGAGGAAGTTTTTATGGGAAAAAACACAACTGAGCCACCGATGGCCTCTTATGTGATGCTTTTTCTACAGTATCCTTTTGTTCTTTTTCATCCATACTGACATCCGAGATTCAAAGTACTGAGTTACTCATGTAACCGATGTCCCCCCCCCCTCGCAGTTTCATGTTAACCACCAGACAAAATGACACTTTCAACCAAGATTATACTCCTCTGAACACACACATTATAAAAGCTTGTGCCAGACTGTGAGACCACACATTTGTAGTGATGATTTCAAAGTGTAGATTTGACAAACACGAGGACGATGGCTGTGTGGTTTGTCATCATGAGAGGTTATAAAGGCACTCTTCTTCTTCAATCTTCCATTTGGCTCGGGGTTCAGTTGTGTTTTTGCGCCTGCGTCCCTGAACGGGAAAACAAAACCCTTCATGCCAACTGATGTTTCAGGAATATGTTTGTGTACTGGAATATGTTTACATCAAAACACCAGGTCGTCTTTTTTAATACATTCTTAAATACACTGTGTGTGTGTGTGTGTGTGTGTGTGTGTGTGTGTGTGTGTGTGTGTGTGTGTGTGTGTGACTCTCAGGGATCCCTGCTGTGATCGTTGGCATCTCTTTGGGAGTGAAGGACTTCAAACAGTTTTATGGAGTTACACATATGACCATGTCTGACACTAACCAAACCAACTCCATGTGAGTGAAAGCTACATGACTTTGTGAAGACCTGAAACTGAATGATTCTCACATAGACAGGGAATGTGTAGTTCATGCACTTTGTATATGTACTCGTGCATTGTGACGGAGCGGCTCCGTCACTGACTGCAGTCAGCGCACACACGCTGACACACGCTGACACACACTGACACACACTGACACACGCTGACACACACACATCCGCCAAACTTTTCCCTCTGCCAGTGCGCCTATAATCATACAGTAAATCACACCATCATCCTCCTTTCCCTCTCAGTTTCATAGTGCGATTAAGGGTGCACACTTGAGAGCTCTATTTTTGTTTTTCATACATATATATATATATATATATATATAGTCATAGCGGTATTACCGTTGGTGCGTTTCATGCGCGCCGCTGTGTCCCGTTTGGGTGCCAAACAGAGTGGGCCCAGTTCCGCATTCTAAATAGGCGGATGGGGCGCACATTGGTAATCACGTGATTGATTGGGTAATTAAATGTTTGTTTGCAATGTATCGCCACAGATACATTAGTGAGGTGTTAATAAAATATGGATGAAAATGGGTAATTTAGTGATGAGTAGACCATATGAATTTAACCGGTTATAAATTGCTCATTCATGAGAAAGTGTGTTTTGTGTAAAATGTTATGCAATTCATAACGCCCAGTGGGAGGGGCTTCTTGCTTTTAAAAGATGGCTGCTTACTGCTTTCAGGCAGTCGAGGATGGTTACAGGGAAGGTAACATGTTACAGCGAGAGTTCATTTTTTTTTGGAAGTACCGTTTGTTTGTTTTTTGTTTGGTTTTCTGTTTTTGCATTTTTGCATGTTTGTAAATATCTATCACTGCACTTTGGGAGGCCGGCAGAAAATAAAAACACTTCACTTACAGTCTGCGACTACGCCTGTTTTTAAGTTTCGGGTGGATTGCCAGAGGACCCCGTCACATATGGTGTCAGAAGTGAGATGGCTAGTCGCAAGAAGCTAATCCGGCCCCAAAAGCAGCGCACAGGACTACGGTCCCAGTGGCGAGAGCAGTTGGAGGAAGCAGCTGCCAAGGCTGACCCGGCTTGGGACACAGTGGCAACTTCGACAGAGGAGGACGATGAGGAGTACAGGCCTTGGCAGGTCCCAGCAGCTCCTAAAGGCCCAGTGTCTGCAGGTGAAGCAGGAGGAGAACTGGTGGCTATGATGAGAGACTTTTTGGCATCACAGCAAAGGAGAGAGGAGGGCCTGTTGGCAGAGATCCAAGGCCTGAGGGCTTCTCTTCCAGGGCCCGAGCAGCCTTATCAACCAGGGCCCCAGTCCCCACGGGGGCAGAACAGGCCAGCCCATGTCACAACTCCAAGTACAGCCACTGTAAGCAGCCCAAGATTCGAGCTGCCTACCCCAGCACCCCGGCGAGGACATCAGGATTCAGCAGCTGAGTATCCTTCTTTTCCGTCGCAGGATACCAGCAGTCGACCTGAACAGCCGAGGCCAGAGTGGAGGCCCTACCAAGACCCCAAAATTCCACAATATCAGATGGGGGAAGACATTGAGAACTATCTGCTGAGATTTGAGCGAATTGCCAAGACCTGGAAATGGCCAGAGAGTGAGTGGGCCTGCCGCCTCGTTCCACTGCTGACTGGTAAGGCACTGGAGGCCTACACTGCGATGGATGAGGAGATGGCTCACTGCTACACTGACTTAAGAGCAGCCCTGCTCATAAAATTTGACATCTCTCCAGAGACGTACCGGCAGCAGTTCCGTGCCACCGCTGTGCCCTCTGGTGAGAACCCCACCGAGACCTACCACCGCCTGAAGGGACTCTACCGACGCTGGATCCGGCCCGAGCAGCACACCAAGGAGGAGATTGGGGAAGCCGTCGTCTTGGAGCAGCTACTCCGGGTACTTCCGACGGAGGTGAGGACCTGGGTGAAGGAGCACGAGCCAGTCGAGGGACTCTCAGCTGCCCGGCTGGTGCTACAGTACCTGAATGCCCGGAGAGGTGTACCAGCTCCACGTGTCTCCAATGCACCAGTGCCACGTTTCACCAGTCTACCCCACCGACCAGCTTTCCAGCATCCGCAGTCACGACCTACAAGGGGAGAGAGACACCAAGAACCTTCAGGTGACACTATCTCTGCCCCAAACCAACGAGGATCGGGTAAGGACCTTGTTTGCTTCTATTGCCAGCAGCCAGGCCACAAAGCTTCTGTGTGTCCCGTACGCAAAGCTAAGGTCACCGGCGCTTGTTATGCACCCCGGTCAGAAATGGGCCCCGAGGCGGACCTGGAGGTGAAAACGCGACATAAAACTGTTACCATCAGTGGTCAACGCGTGACAGCCCTGTTAGACTCAGGTAGCTACATGTCGCTGGTTAAAAGTGCTCTGGTGCCAGTAGGCAGTGTGGACTACCGCAGGCAGGCGGACATTTTGTGTGTTCATGGAGACAGGCACCTCTATCCCAAAACTGAACTAATGGTGATCATTGATGAACAATCTTACCTACTGACTGTTGGGGTTGTAGAGCATCTGCCTGTTGATGCCATCTTGGGTTGGGACTTGCCTGTGTTAATGGACTTGTTACAGGATAAAGAACTGTCAGAGCAAAGTGACTCTGGAAAAAAGGGAGAACTGAATGTGCAATTGTCTTGTCCTGTAATCACCAGAGCCCAAGCGAAAGCTGGTGTCCAACCACTCCCAGACCTCGACAGTAGTCTGTGTGAGGGTGGCACTAAGGGGCCAAGAAAATCCCGTCGCCAGCGACGCTTTGAGAAACAGCTAAAGCTAGCTCAACCAGACCGACAGATTGTGCTGTGTGATGACATGTGGAATGTGCCTGACAATATTTCAGTGTTACAAAGGGAAGATGCTACTTTGCAACCATTGTTTGCCAAAGTAGTCAAGGACACCAGTGGGGATTGTGTGGGGAAGGAGATGTTCATTGTTGACAATGATGTGCTGTATTGTGTTTGTAATGAAGACAAACGTCTTGTGATCCCAGCTAGTTGTAGGGTCCTTGTCATGCACCTAGCACACACACTCCCATGGGCAGGACACCTTGGTCGCCACAAAACCTACATCCGTGTCAGTTCACGGTTTTTTTGGCCTTCCATGTACACCGACATTCAGAAATATTGCACCACATGCCCTACATGCCAGAAAACATGCACTGCCCGCAAATCTGACCGAGCTTTTCTGCAGCCTCTCCCTGTCATCTCCACACCATTCCGCAGGATTGCCATGGACATCGTGGGCCCTCTGGTGAAAAGCAGCGGAGGTCATCAGTACATCCTGGTCATCTGTGATTATGCAACGCGGTTTCCAGAGGCTTTTCCCCTTCGCACCATCACTGCTCCAGCAGTAGTGCGTGCGTTGGTCCAGCTTTTCTCCAGGGTGGGAATACCAGACGAGATCCTCACTGATCAGGGGACCAACTTTACCTCCAGACTCATGCAGCTCCTCTATAAGCAGCTGGGCATTAATGCAATCAAGACCACGCCATACCACCCACAGACAGACGGTTTGGTTGAGAGGTTTAACCAGACGCTGAAGAGGATGCTCCGGAAGTTTGTTGACGACACAGGGAAGGACTGGGATCGCTGGCTGCCATTCCTGCTGTTTGCATACCAGGAGGTTCCTCAAGCTTCGACAGGTTTTTCTCCATTTGAGCTCCTGTATGGCTGGGATGTACAAGGACCCTTGGATCTACTTCGTAAGGGTTGGGAGGCTCCATCAACCACTACTAACGACAGAGGGGTGATCCAGTTTGTGCTGGAGATGAGGGAGCGACTCGTTAAATACCAGGAGGAGGCAGAGGTCAATCTGCGAGAGGCCCAGAAGAGTCAGAAGACTTGGTACGACCAACAGGCTCGACATCGGGAGTTCCAGCCTGACCAGAAAGTTCTGCTGCTTCTTCCTTCATCCAACAGCAAGCTCCTGGCAAAATGGCAAGGCCCATACACCATCTCCCGCAAGATGGGCCCGGTCACCTATGAGGTTTACCATCCTGAGAAGAAACGACCAAAACAGACCTACCATGTCAACCTTCTCAAAGAGTGGAAGGAGCGACCAGTGGCTTCTACAGGGATGGCTTTGCTGGTAAGAGAAGTGGACCTTGAGGAAGAAGAACAGACGGGTCCAGAAACTCAAGCAACGCCTGTCTCTCCTGTATTGGTACACCTGGCCCCAGAACGAGCATCACAGCTGCTGCAGGTCTTCCAGGAGGCTTCTTCTCTGTTTGCTGCCAATCCAGGGAAAACCACTGTGGTTGAGCATGTCATCCGACTGAAAGAGGGACAAGCAATTCGCCAACGTCCCTACCGAGTCCCGCAAAATCTGGTGGAGAAACTGAAACAAGAGGTAGAAGAAATGCTCAGACTGGGTGTGATCGAGCCATCCAACTCCGAGTGGTGCAGTCCGGTGGTCATCGTCTTCAAAAAGGACGGGTCCCTCCGCATCTGCATTGACTTCAGGAAACTCAATCTCTCAGTTTGATGCCTACCCAATGCCAAGGATCGATGACCTGCTGGAACAAATTGGAGCAGCAAAGTTCATCACCACGTTGGACCTGTGTAAAGGGTACTGGCAAGTGCCCCTTGAAGAGTCGAGCCGACCGTACACAGCGTTCCGAACACCAGCTGGTCTCTTCCAGTTCACGGTGATGCCCTTCGGTCTTCATGGAGCTCCCGCCACCTTCCAGAGACTGATGGACAGAGTCCTCCAGGATTGTGGACATTGCAGCGCCGCCTATCTGGACGATGTGGTCATCTACAGCAATACCTGGGAAGATCATATACAACATCTGTCCCTGGTTCTTGGGAAAATCCAGCAGGCTGGGCTGACCCTCAATCCCTCAATGTGTGAGTGGGCACGGCAAGAGACAAGGTACCTGGGTTACCTACTGGGCCGAGGAGAGGTGCGACCTCAAGTGGATAAGGTTGAAGCTATCCAGAAATGCCCTCGACCTCGCACCAAGAAGGAGGTACGGTCTTTCCTGGGTTTGGCTGGCTGGTACAGGAGATTTGTGCCCCAATTTGCAACGATTGCTGCACCGATCACGGCACTCACCAGCAAGGACCAGAGAAATCCTGTTACCTGGTCAGATGACTGCGAAACAGCTTTCAGAACCCTGAAAGCCCACCTGTGCTCTTCCCCTGTTCTCAAAAGTCCAGACTTCAACCGACGATTCCTGGTACAGGTGGATGCCTCTGCAGTTGGTCTTGGAGCAGTTCTGGCCCAAGGAGATCCAGGAGAAGAGCATCCAATTCTGTACCTGAGCCGCAAGCTTCAGCCACGTGAGACCAGGTATTCCACGGTGGAGAAGGAGGGCCTGGCCATTAAGTGGGGATTGGAAAGTCTGCGGTACTATCTACTTGGACGGGAGTTTGATCTTGAAACGGACCACAGAGCTCTGACCTGGATCAACTCAATGAAGGACCACAACAGTCGCCTGACCAGATGGTATCTTTCACTCCAGCCGGTCAAGTTCACCATCCGACACCGATCGGGAACGTCCAATGTGGTGGCTGACTACCTTTCCAGGTTGCCGCACATCGTCAACCTCCGGGAGGAGGGGGATGATGTGACGGAGCGGCTCCGTCACTGACTGCAGTCAGCGCACACACGCTGACACACGCTGACACACACTGACACACACTGACACACGCTGACACACACACATCCGCCAAACTTTTCCCTCTGCCAGTGCGCCTATAATCATACAGTAAATCACACCATCATCCTCCTTTCCCTCTCAGTTTCATAGCGCGATTAAGGGTGCACACTTGAGAGCTCTATTTTTGGTTTCATACATATATATATATATATAGTCATAGCGGTATTACCGTTGGTGCGTTTCATGCGCGCCGCTGTGTCCCGTTTGGGTGCCAAACAGAGTGGGCCCAGTTCCGCATTCTAAATAGGCGGATGGGGCGCACATTGGTAATCACGTGATTGATTGGGTAATTAAATGTTTGTTTGCAATGTATCGCCACAGATACATTAGCGAGGTGTTAATAAAATATGGATGAAAATGGGTAATTTAGTGATGAGTAGACCATATGAATTTAACCGGTTATAAATTGCTCATTCATGAGAAAGTGTGTTTTGTGTAAAATGTTATGCAATTCATAACGCCCAGTGGGAGGGGCTTCTTGCTTTTAAAAGATGGCTGCTTACTGCTTTCAGGCAGTCGAGGATGGTTACAGGGAAGGTAACATGTTACAGCGAGAGTTCATTTTTTTTTGGAAGTACCGTTTGTTTGTTTTTTGTTTGGTTTTCTGTTTTTGCATTTTTTCATGTTTGTAAATAGCTATCACTGCACTTTGGGAGGCCGGCAGAAAATAAAAACACTTCACTTACAGTCTGCGACTACGCCTGTTTTTAAGTTTCGGGTGGATTGCCAGAGGACCCCGTCACATGCATATTTTGTGTTTTTTATCTTTCAGCATTTTTGCCCTTTTCTTTATACTTGAGTACAGAGAAAATATATTTACTGATTTGTATATATAAAGGATTATTCTGCAAACTCAAACATTTCCTACAAGATGCCGAATGCACATTTTGGTTCCATTTATAGTAAAATGGACAGAAATTAGGCCGGTTTGTGAGCGCTGCCATCTTGTGGAGGCGGCCATTGCTGCGGTGGCGTCTAATCAGACAGCTGCTGATGAAGGAACCTTAATGAGGAGATCTTAATTTAGATTTTACACAGTAGACTTTTTGTTTATACAACAACGACCTGATTTCATAACGAAATAAAGAAAAAGCAACCAGCCGATACATCGGATCTGATGACATGCTGTTTAATATAACGTTATTCTACAAGCTCGTTAGCTTCATTAAACAGCTGCTGCATTTAATAATCACAGACTAGTTTTATTGTGAAATAGTTTTTCCTGACTGTTAGTAAACTGTAAAACTCAACAGGTTCCTCCTGAAGTAACTTATACAATCATTTTAAAAGTAGAAAAATCTTCACTTTTTAGGACAGCTCTCATTCAAACCTGCGACTGTCGAAGGGAGAGGCCACCGCAGTAATGGCGGCTTGTCAACTTAGGTTTTTTTTCTCCCCGATCTGTCTATATTTAGAGTGTGGCTACCTGTTGAGTATTCATACTATCGTCCAGATTTGGTGAAGAAAACAACAGAGGACCGCATCCAAAATGCCCATCTATGTTTAGTTATTTACCCCACTTCTTACAATAAAGGACATTTCAGAATGTAAATACAAATGAGAGGCTCGAATGAAATATGTTACATATAATGTACAGAGCGCATGATGTCACCACAGCAGGGACAGGACCCCCCGAAGTGGAGGGGTCAGTTGGAATCTACAGAGCTGCGTCCATAGCAACGGTGAACTCTGAACTATTTTCCCTTACTCACAAAATACCGAACATTTCCACCGCCGGTGAAGTGACTTGATTTGAACAGATCCTCATGAATCAGGGCAGCACCTGCTTCAGTGTTTCTGCCTCGTCACAGTCAGAGTCTGTTGACATTTTCTCGTCCTCTCAGCGGTCTTTAAAACGCTGCTGTGTCTCTAACCATGTAACGGTCCGTCTTTACTTTATGTGCCATCTTCAGATTTGTAGATTCCCCCATCATAGCCTGCAGTTTTTGCGTCTTTTAACCTTCATAACCGTCCTCTCCTTTCTCTTTTTTCCCCACAGTACACAGACAGACGTCATATTAACCGGACTTCTTTCAGGTTTTCATATGATTAGAGTTTGATTAGAGCCCTTAGCAACCGTCTGCTTTTCTTAGTAACAGTTATTTACTCTTAACAACAGTGATCTATCTAGGAATAACAGACCGTTACTATGCATGATTCACCAGCATTTAACACAGCTTCCTGTTAGAAGCCATGATATATCATAACTGCAACCTGAAGTCCTGTTCTGTCCCACAGCTGCTGGATCACAGACGACTCCTTCTTCTACTCCCTGAACCTGCTCTATTTCACCCTCATATTCGTCTTCAACTCCGGCATACTGGTGGCGGTGGCCTCCAGCATCTGCAAGATGAAACAAGTGTTCAGGAGCAGGTCCAGGCTCGGAGCGGAGGGTGAGGGGGGAAAGACCTGGAGAGACCCGCAGAGGTTGAGTGAGTCATGCAGGGGGGGTCTCACCGTGCTAGGTCTCACCTGCTTGATGGGGACCACCTGGGGTCTGGCCTTCATGGGCTCAGGATACGTCAACTTACCCATCCTCTATCTCTTCTGCATCCTCAACTCCACCCAAGGTCTGCAGCCGGTCTCACTGTTTTTACTTGATGTGGTACAGGCACACAAATAAAACACAATAAAGATAAAATAACACAACCAACAACTTTTATAACACAAGAAAAAGAAAGTTAAAAATACGAAATATAAAATCTAAAGGATCCCGTCAATACTCCAATGATTAAAGGTGACATATCCTCCTCCTCTTCTTCAGTGTAAATAAGTCTCAGAGCTCCTCAAAACATGTCTGTGAAGTTTCTTGTTCTAAATCCACTCTGATCCTGTATTTGATCATGTCTATAAACCCCTCTATTTCAGCCCTGCTCAGAACAGGCTGTTTCTGTGTCTGTACCTTTAAATATGTAAATGAGCTGTGTCTGACCACGCCCCCTCTCTGGAAGGGCTTGGGTGTACTCGGTCTTTCTCGCTCCATGTCCTATTGTTTACGGTGAGAAGGCAGACTCAGAGGGCAGAACAAACACCTAGCTGTGGGAGTGTCACCCACCTGGGGGAGGGGCTACTGCCCTTTGTGATGTCATAGAGGGAAAATCTCCAAACGGCCTGTTTGAGCACACATTTTCTGAAAAGTGGAGCAGGCAAAAGACGGAGAGGATGGACTTTTCTCATCATTGGGAGGTTTGTAGACAGACTAGAGACACATGTTAGTATTGGAACAACACATAAAGGGTATTTTAAATAATATGTGACCTTTAAATAAACAATAACCGATATATTAACTGATTTATACATGTGACAGGGAGCATTAAAGGTTTTATAGTTTGCAGCTAGTCCTCCTTTTATTGAACCTGTTTACTTATCTAAATATGATTTGCTGTCGACTCTGATAATGGTTTTTTTATAATGTATTCATCTCTCGCTTTCTTTTTAAGGTTTTTTCATCTTCCTGTGGATCTGTCTGTCAGCAAAGAAGCAGAGGAAGAGAGAAATGGAAGAAAGACTGAGTTCGACTCCTGTGAAGAACACAACTCTCAAATCTGATTAGTTCCCCTTCCTGCTGCTTCCCTCAGTCTGTGTGAAACAGACGAACTCTAACATGTAGCTCTCTGTGTTTTCTTAACTGTGAACTTTTCACATGAATTGTGTTTTCTGACCCTTAAAAAACTGAATTAAAAATACTTAAGCTAACCTTTGATTGGATGCTGTTGTTAAATTAAAGCTGTATTCTTATGTTAAACATTGTTCTTGTGTTTATAAATAAAGTTTTAATTTCGGAGTGGAAGAATTGTATTTTTAAGATTTATTTTTGGGGGGCTTTTGGTTGACTTTTATTGGAGAGACAGGACAGTGGAGTCGGAATTTAAGGAGAGAGGGGGGGCACAGGTCGGACTACAACCTCTGTACATGGGGGCGCACAAACCACTCGACCACAGGCGCCCCATGATCTCAGTTTCACTTCCTCTACGGGTCATGAGCGGCAGACGACGATAAGAACGTTGTGACTTTTTTTTATTATTCTTGCATGTGTAGGAAAACTGTTACGTTTGGAAACTTCCTCTTTTTTTCTAAGATTAGAGATTCAGTCATCAGGGTTAAATAGAATAAACTCCAAATCTGTTGCTGAAGAACCGATCGAAACCCACATGAGAAAGTCCTGCCCAGTGAATCAAAACAGCAGACATAAAAAAACATGGTTAAATACATCATACAGAGTTTCTTTGTCAGAGATTGGATCTCCTGTAGTCAAAGCAACACCTCTGAGAGCACAATTGTTATGAATCACTTCCTGTTAATAAGAGCTGCTCTTCCACCAATGTGTCATTTTTTGTAGATGTGAAACCTGTTGGTCACCTCATCAAGCAGACCTCAAACAGGCAGATCGATGTTTGACACAAGTGTGTAACGTCAGTGAAGAGAAGATGTGGAATACTGTTTTAATCGTCTCTCTCGTCTGCTTCTACGAGACTCGAGCTGCCGGTGAGTTCATCGTTTGTGTTTGATTTTAAATATGACTCTGTTCATGAATTTAAAACAACTTTACTGTGAATCAGACAGAAATGTTTCCAGTGTGTGTTTAAATCACTTTTATGCACTTTTGTTACCTCCATGACACTTTTGTTTTTTTGTTAGATTCCTGTGATGATGTCATCAGCTCCTGTCTTACTTACGGTCTCCCCTGGACCGGGTAAACCAAATCATGAATACTGAATTCAAGCTGTAGATCAGATCTGTTTTTTCACTGCGTAAGAGAGTTGATATCTGGAAATGTTTTAAGCACAGCCCTGTAGAGATACAGATTCTAAAGCTCTCCTGAGGAGTTTTTAGCCAACTATGAAACAGACAGGAATTATAACTGATGTTTCTTTATAACTTAAAAAAAAAGCAGAGTCGAGTGCTCAGATTACTTTCTTGTAGTCAATAGTTACTTCATCCTAAAAGTAATCCTCTACTGAAAAGAAATTGTTGCATTTCCCCTCTTTCTCAAAAGAAAAGAAATCCCCGAAGTGTCTGCAGTTTCTGTTTCTTTTCCTGTGAAGTTCACAGCACACGAGCAGGAGGTCAGCCTTCAGATGTGTCCGCGTCATGGACTGTAAATGTGAATGAACGAAGCCCAAGTGGCAAGCTCCGAAATCCTGCAGTTCCTTGAGTGTCCACTAGAGGCTGGCTGCAGAAGCACAGGAAGTCACATACACACCCATTCTAAAAAGTCTGTTTTTACAGCAGAGATTAACATGTTTACAGCCTGCGGTTAAAAAAAAACAAGCAGGTCTGATTAGCTCATGTCTGGATTTCTTTTTTAACGGCTCTGTTTTAATTTTGAAAACGATACATGTTATCAAAAGTTAGGCGCGTAGCTGACATGATTGACAGGTTGCCCAGAAATAATCTTTAAAAAAAGTGACTGTCCTTTTTTAATCAGTGTGAGCTGCTTACACATGATTATTATTTCTAACAGTTTGTATTCAGATGAAGCAGCTCCTTAATACTGCTCATATTTCAGTGAGAGCTGATGTCTCTGTAGGTCTGTGTGCACGAGTTCATAAATAATTTGAGGTCCACTTTGAGGAAGTCAAGGGGCCACATTTTGCCCGCATGCTGCCAGTTGAATTTCTCAGAAATCGTGGGGCAGCTCTGGCATGTTTGTGAGCAAACCCCGGTTATCATCATTGTGTCGGAGGTGTGCTTTTCAGGAAACTAAAATTCACTGTCATTGCATTCCTGTATTTTTTACCGCAGTGTGTCGAAATGTCTTCACTCCGGCGGAAATCACTCAAATGTCAAGGTTTAGTTGTGATAACCTAGAACCGGGGTGTGTTGACACCAAGAACCTCAGTCATCTGTGCGGTGAAGACATTTCAACACACTGCGATACAAAACACAGAAATGCCTCCACCGCACAGAAGACTTCGTGAAATAATCATTCGTTGACACCAATAACAATATTAGTATCACGACACTGAAATTACTCAGTACTGGTTCGATGATTAATAGACCACAGACAGGAAGTCCTCTGTGGTTGTAACATTTAGTTTTAATATATTTACAAAGATAAAAAAAGTTTAAAAAAAAAAGAAAAGTATCAAATTTCAGTTCACTGTGAAACACTATATTATAGTTATAAATGTTGTTGTTGTTTGCAGGTGTTATGAGGACAGGATTGCCACCTGTGAACGACCCAAAGGCCGTTTGGACAACCGCTTCATTCGGATGAATGTGAACTCCTCTCAGGAGGTGAGAACGTATTCTTCTCCAGCTGTCTGGTAAAATACACGGCAGGTTTATATAAAATGCACAAAAAAATGAAGAGAGTAGTCGTCTTCATCATACACACACACACACACACACACACACACACACACACACACATATATTTGTACATTTGGGCTCAGGATGTCACATGTTTTTGTCTATTATCTTTCCTTGGCTGTAAGTGGTATTTAATGAATGCTTTTTCTTGGTTGGGTGTTAAATTAGTAAATATAATTAATATATTTGTAGCCTCTAAATATGGAGAATTGTTATTAAAGGTCCAATCAGTAAGATATCTACCCAATGAAATGATAAAGGTATCTTACTATCTGATCATTAATGAAACATGTTGAAGTGCTGGCTTCTCTGACAACAATACAGCAGCCAGTATGTCCTCCTTCTAACTTTAGATTCTGCTCCTGAATGCTCTGGATTTGTTTGGACCAGAGAAGGTAGGCGGTTTTAAGCCGACCCCCCCCCACACGGCTGTTTTGGACGCCCCTCGGTTTGTCAGATATGAGAGCAGTTATCAGGTCAACAGGTGTTGCAGCGATGGAAGCGGGCAAGAGAAGTGGTTCAGATAGAAGTGATTGTACCCGACCTAAAAAGCCTCTGCATGTTTCTAATAAGCTCCACGAGCAGAAACGTGCTCAAACTAGGATCAATATTGGAGATGCTTTTGAAAAATGGAGAGAGGTTAGAACACAGAAAGGTTTACAGACCCATGCAGAGCTGGATAAACACTGAAGCTTCAGAGTCCACCACATGGTGACCTGAGTGAGCATGGACTCTAGAGAGGAGGGGGGGGGGGGAGACAGCTCTCTATGATGTTTAGAATTTAGACTGCAGTACCCATTTTAAACACTAGGTGTCAGAGTTACATATTGCACTCTGATCACCTTGATGTTATCTATCTTTGGAGGCTACATTAAAAACTGTCTTATCAAACTAGACTTTAACTGGACTTTATGTGTGCCTGGTTTTTTAAAGATCGAAGCGGACCCCACGCCTCAGCACCGGATTTACATCCCATCGTCGGCGCTCCAAAGAATCATGGGAGGAGCTGCGTCAGACGAGGTGCTGCTGGTGACCACTGTGATCGAAAGCACTTACTTTAAGGTCAGTCACCCTGTAAGCTCAACTTTGGAGACCTCATGGTGAGACAGGTTTACTTCCTTAGATCCCCTTTAATAGAGAAGTGGGGTTAGTTTATGAATGGTTATTGTTTTTGGGAACCCTGGTTTTGAAAAACTTCATACTAACCCAACTGTTAGCATGTAGTTATCAACAAACTAGAATACGACTGACTTCCAGTCCGAGCTCTGTTCGATGAGCTAGCATCAAGCTAGCGCAACAATCGGTCTGTAAATATATTTCATCAACAAAATGCATTACTAATACAACTACGTGGTTATTTTAATATTATTTGGCAACATGTTAAATGTAATTCAGCCCTGCACTTTTACTTAAAGAGGACATATCATCCCCCTCCTCCACCTTTTCAAACAGTCCTCTCCTCCACCTTTTTAAACAGTCCTCTCCTCCACCTTTTCAAACAGTCCTCTCCTCCACCTTTTCAAACAGTCCCCTCCTCCACCTTTTCAAACAGTCCTCTCCTCCACCTTTTCAAACAGTCCTCTCCTCCACCTTTTCAAACAGTCCCCTCCTCCACCTTTTCAAACAGTCCTCTCCTCCACCTTTTCAAACAGTCCCCTCCTCCACCTTTTCAAACAGTCTCCTCCTCCACCTTTTCAAACAGTCCTCTCCTCCACCTTTTAGGAGGGTTAGGGCTAGGAGGAGGTTTGTGACCCTGTATAAACCAGCTCTCTCAGAATGCTCCGTTTTGGTGTGTGTGTCTCTTTAAATGCAATGACCACAACCTGAGTTTTCCCCGTAGACATCACTCCTCTGTAGAGAGAGTAAAAATGGCCGACCTGCGCAAAAGTTTTGTTCTAGTCTGGGGGTGGAGTCCATGGGTGGAGATATCAGGGGAGGGGAGGGGATTTCTTTTGACCAGAATCCCACTGTGACATCACAAGGAGAGCACATTAGAAACAGAGCATTTTTCTCTGTGTTGTAAGACTTATGCAGACCACAAACAAAGGACTGGATGGGTTTATTTCACATGTTGTGGGTCAGTAGACTCTCAGGTTACACAGATATATGTTCAGAAACACTGAAGAAGTGGATTTTTCATGATATGTCCTCTTTAAAGCCGCTTGTTGGCTGGTTTTCGAGCTCTGTGATTGGCCAGTGTAAGAGCCCCAGTTCATTGTCTAGTAATCATCCGGGGATTTCTCACATAAACAAAATTGCATACTATGATTTTGGATCATCCTACACACACTCACTGTGACGCCACGTTTAGTATGAAAAGGATGAAAGTCTGCGGTTTCAGACACAGCCCTACTTCTTTGGGAATCTATCCAAAACAAAGGTGATGTTTTTGTGTAGTAAAAGTGGCCTTTACTGCAACTTAGCCCTCTCTGTTGACTTGTACCAGGCAGCCCTTTTCCCTCATGCTGCTTTGCATTAATGATTTGCATAATATGAAAGAACTCCATGCATTCACAGAGAGCTGTTATGAACGTTAACATGACGGTTTGATGTTCTTTAAAAAGCAGGATGGAAACAGATAACTTTCAACAACACTTCCTGGTTACACATCCATATAAACGACAGACAAACCGGTAACAGGTGTGATTCGATATTGATTAAATTTGATTTTGACCAATATGCTTCGACATCGAGTTAACAGTACATACAGATGACAGGAATACCCAGATAACTCATCACAGTACCGTCTGTTATTTCTTAAATATTTATGTGTTTGTATAGGTTTAAAACAAACTGACTCATCTATCTCATCTGACTCACTATCGTTGCATTATTCTTTAATAAACAAAGAATAACACATTAAAGTACAGTATGATCTAAAGTGCACTTTTGTGCCTGACCTGAATTCACATCACCCACAGTGCCCCCAGTGGAGAGGGGTGTCATTACAATGAAAATAATCGATCTCAGGATTTCCCTGAGTGTCGACTTAGCCTCTACAGGACCTACACATGACTCATTCACTCAGTTGGGACCAAACAAAGTGAAGAGCTGTGTTGATATTAGCCTGGATTATTCTTATAGTTGGCCTTTTAGAATACGCTGCTTTGCTGCAAGTAGACTTGTTCATGTCTGTGATTGGTCAAACACTGGCTATACGGTAAACACTGTGTTGACTCGCAGAGTTTATTAGCACCATTGTTTGATGTTTTTTTTATGGACTTTTTATGGGTTGGATGTAGCCCCGGATTTCTGTTTATAAAAATCCCTGATATGTGCAGAGACGTGTCTGCTGCTGAGAGGTTTGCATACCACACTGTTAGTATGTCCACTTCCTAAAGAGCAGTGGTAAAGAAGGACAGGAGCAGCTTTGCAGACAGGTTGGTTTTCCAGAGTTCTGAGGAAGTAGAGCCTCTTTGGTGCCATTTACCCTCTGGGTAAGCCATTTCTTAACCAGAGGGGAGGTGATTGTCCATGTGATGGGAATTCTGTGATTTGTGTCCTGAGGAATTTAAAACTCTTTCCACTTCTATGTTTCATGAAAAATCCCCAAAAGGCCCCAACAACAAAAGAGAGAGGTTGAGATATAGGGCTTTCACACTTGCAGAAAACTCCTGAAAATCTCCTGATATTTCCAGGGGGAGCTGTAAGTAAGTAAGTAAAAGTTTATTTATGTAGTGCCTTTCAAGAGCAGACATCACAACGTGCTTCACAATAAAACAAAAACAGAGTACAAACAGTCACATGAAATCAAATACAGACAGATCAAACAAAGGCAAGTCTGAACAGATGGGTCTTTAGCTGCTTTGTGTCCACAGAGGTCAAGGCTCTCAGTTCTGGGGGGAAGACAGTTCCAAAGTTTAGGTGTTACATCCTCAAAGGCACAGTCTCCTTTGTTTTTTTAGCCTTGTATGAGAAACAACCAGCAGACCCTGGTCAGAGGAACCTCAGGGACCTGGTTTTATAAGGCCTCAGCTGATGTGAGAACGCAGCAGGATATTCTCCGGAAAATTCAGCGCGAGCCAATAGGAAGGGTGGTTGTAAAATAATCTAGATATTTTCAGGAGTGCATGTGTGAAAACAGCTTTAGTGACTAAATCAGCTGAGTTGATTTCAAACGTCAACAATATCCACCTGTCACTCAAAGCCACCTCTCCTCGTAACTTTACTTAATTTAAAGGCTTCTTATAAATATGGGTAAGTTATTTGGCTTAAGTTGACGTTAAAGAGGTCATATTCTGCCCTTTTTGGGGTTCGTATATTTAATCTATGTTCCTACTTTTGTACGTTCACAATAGATAAAGTCTGAATAAAGTGTCTGTTTTCATGTACTGCTCCTCCTTGCTCCCTCTACACTCTGAGTCCGTCAGCTACACTCTGTTGAGCCCACACTGTTAGACCCCACGTGGGCCAAGTCTGCTCTGATTGGTCTGCCGATCCGCTCTGTCGTTATTGGTCAGTTGCTCAGCACGGTTCTCGGAAATGTCCCGCCTCTTTTACCATATTGGGAATGCAGCCACTGGCTCCGTCCGAGGGGAGCATAAACATTAGCACCTTAGCACTACTGTGCTACCGCAGGCTACGGCATATTGTGGGCGTGCTACAGAAGTTAACGGGCGTGCAACATGAGCTGCAGGGCCACAACGAGCCAATAGGCTTAGATCAGTGATCTCACACTGACAATGACGTCGGACTGACAAATTTTTATCGAGGGGGGCTAGAACCGAGCGTTACATGCGGCTAATGCTACAGCTAACAGGAGGATGTAGGAGAAGCTGTGTTTCCGCGGACTTTGAATTTTTGCACATAGATGTGACTAAACATGCACAGGACACTTGGAAAACACACTAAAGAGAATATAAAACCAGAAAAAGAAGAATATGGGACCTTTAAAATAAGCTAACCTCAGCAGAAATTCATCATGCCCCCTCTGATAGCGCAGGTGTTTTTTTTCATTACAGGTGAGTGAACCAAGAAGAAGTAAGAGCAGAGCAATCATGCCAACCCGCATAGACGGCGATGTCATGGGGGGGTTCGTGTTGGTGGTGAGGGCAGGGAGACAGTCGGTCACAAACCTCCCACACCCCGTCAGATTAACCTTCGTGCACAACAAACAGGTACAACAAGGACAGCTGATGTGCTAGCATGATACTTTAAACGTGTAAAGATCTGCTCTGATGTTGAACGTGTTTCAGGTGGACGCTGGGACGTGTGTGTTCTGGTACGAGTCTGCACTCGGGAATGGAACAGGTTCTCTTCACATACCAGACATAAACAATATATTTTCTCCTGTACCTATAATCTTCATTTTATGATGAACCTGCTGTGTTTGTGTTTTTAGTGTATTGGAGCCCAGACGGCTGTGAAACCAACAACACTGGAAGTGAAACAATCTGCAGCTGCAACCACATGAGCTTCTTTGCCGTACTTGTGGTAAATTTGTGGCGCTAAGCGTCTTTGGCGGGTGGCACAGATGTCTTTTCCTGACGCAGTTAAGACCCAGCGCTCACTTTGTTTAAAAAAGCAAATGAGCTTGCACTCCTGTTAGCACCCGGGGGAGTATTTGTCTTTAGGCTTAGCTGCAGCTCATGACATCTGCCATTGAACGTTTTTATTTCACTAGACATGTAGATGCAGAGAGAGCTTAACGCACGGCTTCAGTTTGTCCGTGTAGGTTCTCAGTCATCCAGGTAAATTCAAAGCTTCATCCAAAGGTAACAGGACTTGAGGAACAACATGAGAGCCGGCTCATCAGGAGCCAGCGTACATGTGAAGGACAAATCTAAGGACACGATATTGGAGATGACGAGGTGCAGGGTGTTAAAGAAGTCATCTATGTAAAGGTGGACAAACCATCTCTTGACCGAGGTGGTGGTCTGAGACACCATCTTTCACCAACCTACAGTGCTGTTTTGAATTGTCCCTCAAAACTAAAGCCCCAGTCCCACCGTGGAACATGTGACCCCGACGACCCACAGACGACAACGGATGAGGTTAAAGTCTTTATATGTGATTTTTCACACTTAAATATGTAAATCAAGTATCTCCTCTGAAAATAACTCTGTGAGTCATGACTGTCTACAATGGGTGTAACACCCGAGTCCCACTGTCTGTGATGTTTTCAGAGTTTTCAGAGTCCTATCTTCACTTTGTTTACATCGCCCGGACGGCCGGCTGACTCCTCCCCTTGTGTATAAAAGTTGTTTAATTGAGGGACTAGAGAAAAGAAGAAGAATATACTGTACTCACTGCTTAACTGTGTTTCTAGATCACGCTCATTTCAGGTAAATTTACATGCAGTGTGAAGATACGAGCATAATAAAGATCGCTAGCATTAGCATGCTAACACAACAATGCAGCACGAGTTGTTTTGGTTTCATGCTGGTGCTCAAAGGCGACATCTGCTGGATCAAAAAATCACATATAAAGCCTTTAACAACTCTAGCCAAAAACTAAGTCAATGACTCAGCTAACAACTCTGATGTGGGTCATCTGTGATCAGATCCACAGAGGCTACTAGCTCCGTTAGCTCCGGTGTTGTAAAGTCTGCTTATTATTAGCAACGTTGGGCTTGTTTTTCTGTAAAGTTGCTTACAAACTTTTCTTGTAGTGTGTTGTGTTTTTTGGGCTTGGGTCTAAAGTGCAGTAGCTTAATTGGGCTCGCCTTGCTCCCAGTTAGAACCCCTCCTGTTTCTCTACCAGCTCTCCAATATAGTGAAACACAATAGTTTATCATGTTTCAGAATCCCAGTGAGTGACAACAACAGATTTATAGATTTATCTATTTGAAGAGTCGCGTCGCTTCCTTTGGGTTTATTTTCTGAGACCTGGAGATCTGGCAACGCTGCAGGAGCCTATCGGAGGAGGAGGAGGGGGGAAACGTCTTCAAGAGCTTCAACCGAGTCCAGTCGCCTTTGGATCAAGCTTTGAACAACTTAAGTTTAGTCACAGATAAATCACACACATGATAGAGTTTTCTGAGTTGGAATAAAAATCTGTATTTATTGATACAACAATTTAACAACATTTGAATCCCATTGGATGATATGTATGTATCGAACCATAATCCAAAGAATCATTTATTATATAATGAGATGAAAGCCGTGATCAGCACGCCTGCTTATTGTCGTCTGTGTGATTTCTACACTTAAACATCGTGTTAAGTTGAACTTTGATCGTATGTTTCTCTGCTGCAGAACCCTGAACTCTCCGTGGATAAACGCAGCGCTGATAACTTGAGCTACATCACCTACGTGGGATCAGCTCTGTCCGTCTTCTTCACCACCATCAGTCTGATCGTTTACATTTGTCAGCAGTGAGTGTTTGGATTCAGTTCATATTCACAGTTTTCTGAGGTGAATTATATATTTTGGAAGCCAAATGCAGCACACTAAAGCACCGGACTTTCACTTACTGCTCTTTACGATTATGTTGTTGACTGATACAGAGTCACACAGGTCGATGTCAGTTCAGTTCAAGCTTGAGGCTCAAAGCCGATAAAAGAGCTCCGGCTGCTCTGATCTGATCCAGAAACAGCTGAACAGACAAAATAAAAAAAACGTGTGAGGGTCTATCATTTAATCACATGGGTTAACGGGTTATCATAGATCCTGTCCCATCCTGTCGGCGTGTCTGGAGGTTTAAATAATGAGAGGACCAGGGGCACAATGAGAGGAGAGAAGGTAAATGAGCCGGTCAGAGTTCGATGTGTTTAAAGACCCAGACGTCGTCTTAGTTTTTGCAGTGTTCTCCGGCTCTGTCGCTACCCGACCCCTGTTTTTTTTTTACAAATCGCTGTAAGCTTCACTTAACACCTTCAAAAGAGAGCCCAAGGTGTTTCTTCCTGCACAAGTCCAACCACAAGACCACTTCTTAATATAAAGCCTGGGGTTTTAACACTGTTCATTTCTCACGCTGACTTAGTTAGGCGTGGCCTAACAGCAGTTTGTTTTGGTTTCATGCTGGAGCTCAAGGGCGACATCTACTGGATCAAAAAGCCTCACATTCTTCCTACAATGACTCAGGTTTTAAATGACCTAATATACAGTATATTATATAGATCTTTTTTAAAAGATTATTTTAAGGTTTGCAGTTCAAGGTTACAATAGTTAGATTTTTCATTATTTTGTTTTGACTTTCTATTTTTTCATTTAGTTTATATTTTGTGAACATTTTTCCTTTTTATTAATTTGAGTTTTTTGTGCTATTGGATGCATGTCTCTGTACACGACTGTTCAGATGCAGCCCTTTATCTGCTCAATGATCATGATAAACCGTTTCCTCCTCTCCAGGCGCCGGCGCCCTGAGAAGGCCATCAGTGTGCACATGCAGCTAACGGGAGCGCTGCTCTGCCTCCACCTCAGCTTCCTGCTGTGCTGCTTCTGGGTGTTGCAGCTGAAGGGCGAGGAGGAGGAGGAGGGCTGGGTCTGTGGTGGTCTGGGTTTGTTTTTACACTGGTCCCTGCTGGCCACCTTCACCTGGACCGCTCTGGAAGGATTCCACCTGTACCTCCTGCTGGTCCGAGTGTTTAACATCTACGTCAGGAGATACCTGCTCAAACTCAGCGTGGTGGGATGGGGTGAGTGAAGAGTATGATGACGTTTATTTGAATGGTTTTAGGTGAATAAAATTAATCGGTTTAATGTTGAGTTAACTGATGAATTTAGACAAAAATCAAGGAGACTTTGGTTAGTGTGAGTGCGCCCTAGAATAACAGGATTTGCAACATATTCCTGAACCACATGGTATTTGTGACTTTTCGTCGGCCATCTTGATTTTGAATACATTTTGCTACACAGCTGGCCAGTGGATGACAGAGTATGGACTGACTTGATAAAGTCAAGTGGCTGATGTGAAACAAATTCATCACAACCTGTGCATTTAGCAGAAAACCCCCTTTTGAACAGCTGTCCACTGTAGTGACCAGTTTGCGTGAACATGTCGACTCCTCCACAGCTGTCAGGTCATGTTGAAGTAACTTGTGTTTCTTGTCTTCATGCAGGACTTCCTACACTGACTGCAGTGGTTTGTGGGATTTCCGGCGTCTATGGTAAATACAGACTGGAGCTGACGGATGAAAACAATCATAATTCAACAGCAGCCATGTAAGAAAGCAAGACTTTGAATCTGTGCTCTGTTTCATGTCCGACTCAGCGGTTATTCAAACGTTCTTGGACTTTGTTGTTTTTTTGTTGCTAACCTGCAGATGCTGGATTAGCAGTGATTTCAAGCAGCGGCCTGTGGTCAGCTACATCACCACCGTGGCCCTCCCGTGTCTGGTGATCCTGTGTAACTCCTGCATGCTGGGGCTGGTGGTGTTCAAGATGTGGGGCCTGAGGAGGGGCCTGAGGCGGGGCGGTGAGAGGCAGAAGATGGACAGAGAGAAGGGCTCCAGGTTGTGGAAGGACTGTGCCACGGTGCTCGGGCTCAGCTGGGTGCTGGGTCTACCGTGGGGGTTAGCGAGCACCACCTACGTCTCCCTGCCGGGGATCTACGTGTTCACCATACTCAACTCCCTGCAGGGTCAGTGTGATGATCTTCATACAGGAAGTCTGCACTCTGCCTTCATCCTTTTCTGAGAGAATTAAAACCCTTTTTTTTAATCTCCTCAGGTGTTTTTGTGTTCCTGTGGTCTGTCGCTTTGACCTGCAAGTCTCGATCGGACATCTCCTCATCCAAAGACCCCTCCTCCTCCCAGAAAATGATGACAACAAGTTTTAATAACTGATTCTTCATCTTCATCTTCATGTATTATCCATCGCCTATATTAGGTGTTTACTGGAACCGCAATAACTTAATTCGTCTGTGCTTTAAATAAAATCATTGTGAACAATAAAAACCTTGTATTGATTGATTACTTCTAGAGTTATGTTTATGATCACTGAGGTAGTTCTTCTTGGAGCCAAGGAGGAGTCAGCACCACAGACTGTAAACATGAATGGACAAAGCCTGAGTGACGTCACCCATTTGTTCCTGCAGTGCGCTTTGGAGTCCAGGGACTTTAACTACATGTCCTTTTAGTAATCCATTACCAGCCTTATCATATGGATCAGAGAGATGTGAGAACATGTACTGCTTTAAGGCCCTGACACATCAAGGAGATCGTCGCCCGTCGCTCCTAGTTCCTGCAGGAACTATGAACTATTTATGTTCCCAGAACCCCGTTTAGTGGAACCTTTTTAGCTCCTGCTTCAGAGTAGGTACCATGGTGGTGCCAATGAAGACAGAAAAAAGTCCCCATGAAGTGTAGTTCTCAGGGAACTCCCTGGTGCTAGTCAAGTGACAACCTCCCGTCTTGAAAAAATGAAGCCAATGCGGAAGTGCAAAATCCTGCAGTTCGTCAAGTGTCCACTAGAGGCTGGCTCTGGGAATACCAGAAGTCACATACACACAAGAGGCAAAAAACTGTTTTTACAGTATAAATAAACATGTTTAGAGCCTGGTACAAAAAACCAAATAGGTCTGATTAGTTATTGTCATCACTGGCACACACTGTACGGGGGGCCGATTTTTTAATATGGCTCCGTTTTGATTTTGAAAACGATACATGTTATCCATAGTTAGGCGGGTAGCTGACATGATTGACAGGTGGGCACGATGTAATGGTTCATCAGGAGGGTTAAAACCCGCCTCAGCTCCAGCTCTCAGCCTGTCGTTAGGTTCACTGAAAGTTAGACTGAGACAGCATTTCCAGCATGGCGGCTGCTGCCGATGAGCCTCCAGAGCCCCCTGCAGGAACAGATGTCTGACGTCACTCAGTCTTCATCCATTCATATTTACAGTCTATGGTGCTAGTGGATAGTTCCTCTCCACTATTTGGTCCGAGGACACCTACTGTAGGTGTTTTCGGACCAAACAGTTCTGGGTACTTTTTGTGAGAGTAATTTGAAGGTGAGCAAAATATGTGTAAAATTACACTTACACTATTAGTACAACAAAGTAATGATACAATCGGACAGTAAGAAAAATTATGCTTTTAATGAATAGTACAAAACTCACTTTCACTGTCCCCCCCCCCCCACACACACACACACACACACACACACACACACACACACACTATCATCTGTCTTGCTGATTAGCTCTTGCAAGGTTTCTATTGTTTACACACTCTGTAAAGACCAGGAGCCTCCAGGGTGGTCCCTATAAATAGAGAAGAAAATACTAACAATGTGCTGCTTTCGGCTCAAGGGGGGTCACATGACATGCATAGGAGGTGGACTCTGGACTCTTTTCTCATTAAAGGACTCACATCCCCCCCAAACTGTTTCTTTAGTGACAGCTGGGCACAAGACCCTGTTTGTTAGAGGAAACACTTCCACCCAGTCCACCCGGCATTTAGAGGTCCTCCACACTCGGGGTAAGTTCACGTTTTTCTCTGATTTAATCACAACTTTATGGAAACCACAAGGAAGTTATAGAATTGTTTTTGTTCACTGTAAGAGAGAGAGAAAAGAAATAGAGAAGGATGTTAGAATTAAAGCTCCTGTGAGCAGTTTTTAGTCGGTTATAAAGCAGACTCAAACCAATTCTGATGCCTCTGTGTGACTTGCAAACACGACCGTCAGAGAAGGACTGATTATTTCTACATCGTATTTCTGATAGATGTTTTAAATGCTTGTAACCATTGCCACAGGGAAGATGTCAGGTAACATGAGTTACAGTTTTCTCACAGGAGCTTTAACGTATAAAGGGCTTTCACACGTTCAGAAAACTCCTGAAAAACTCGGGATAGCGCGATGGCAGTCCTCATCTAGATATTTTCAGGAGTGCAGATGTGAAAGTGGCTGTAGTGTGGTATGGTCACTGTATGCACCATTAACTAGCTGCTTATTAGCATGCTAATTAGTGCTGCAATTACAATAAAACCATAAAAACAATAGCACTAGTCAGACAGGTCAAATCAGGCAGAGGCAGTCATTTTTAGGGAAAAGGTTTTTTAGGGGAAGGGAAAGGCTCTTTTCTCTAAAGGGGAAAGTTTTCAGGTCCTTTTTAAAGGAGTTCACTGTCTGTGGGGCCCTCAGATTAGTAGGAGGCTCTGCCCCCCATAGAGCAGAGCTTAGTCCTGGGGGTTTGGAGGCAGTTGGTGGCGGCAGATCGGAGGTGTTCTTTAAGGTATGGAGGGGCATTGCCCTGCATGCATTGATGTGTCACATAAATGAACTTCCAAGCATGCACGGGTTTTATAATTATTATTTTACTCAGTTCTCTGAAATACAGAAACACAATCACAAGCACATTAATTGAGCATGGCTGCATTGAGCATGTGTGAGAATGGGGGGGTGCTTAGCATCCATAAACATGCCTGACATTACTACGGGCCCCACAGATGGGTAAATAATGAGATTTTATTTTCGATCCTGAGTGAAACGGAAGCTAGTAGCATACTGGCTGCCTATTCATTGAGCACTTACAGTATTAGCACCTTATTCTACACGATTAGTCTTTAGCTAATAGGTCATTAACTAAGAATTTGCCCTCCTAATAGCTGCTAATTGAAAGTAAGTTAGGAAGTTGTTGAACATAAATATGATCTTATGATGCTTACGTAGAGTGGCCCTTATAAGGTAGTAGTTCTTCTTCCTTAAAGTCTTCATATGTGATTTTTCACACTTAAATATATAAATCAAGTATCTCCTCTGAAAATAACTCTGTGAGTCATGACTGTCTACAATGGGTGTAACACCCGAGTCCCACTGTCTGTGATGTTTTCAGAGTTTTCAGAGTCCTATCTTCACTTTGTTTACATCGCCCGGACGGCCGGCTGACTCCTCCCCTCGTGTATAAAAGTTGTTTAATTGAGGGACTAGAGAAAAGAAGAATAACATACTGTACTCACTGCTTAACTGTGTTTCTAGATCACGCTCATTTCAGGTAAATTTACATGCAGTGTGAAGATACGAGCATAATAAAGATCGCTAGCATTAGCATGCTAACACAACAATGCAGCGCCAGTTGTTTTGGTTTCATGCTGGTGCTCAAGGGCGACATCTGCTGGATCAAAACATCACACATAAAGCCTTTAATAACTCAATAATTACTGACCAACAGGGTACCACGTGCACCGCTAACCGACATCCTCAGGTGCTGCTTGGTTGCAGAAACATACAATGAAAAAATAAATAAACCGAGGCAAACTAAAAATGACTTTACTGTCACTGAGAGTGAATGATGAGTTTCACCTGAAGCTTCCTCAGGTTCGCCCAGCTTTATCAGTTGGGCATACACAGGTGTGTTAAATGCATATGGTCACATGACCAATCACACTTCTTATTTAATGTCTTGTTTTGTTTTCTCAGAGTGTTCAACATGTCAGCTGCCAGCTGTCTGCTGTCCGAAGCCCACTTCCTGTGCTCCATCTGTCTGGACGTGTTCAACCGTCCTGTCACCATACCATGTGGTCACAACTTCTGCAAGAGCTGCATCACAGAAGACTGGAAGATCAACAGGAAGTGCAAGTGTCCCGTTTGTAAAAAGATTTTCGACTTGATACCTGAGCTCCATGTCAACACCTTCATATCTGAGCTGGCCATTCAGTTCAAGCAGGAGGCGGTGAAGAAAGCCTCAGAGATCGCTCAACCCGGAGAGGTTCCCTGTGACGTCTGCACGGGAGTCAGACTGAGAGCCCTGAAGTCCTGCCCGGTGTGTCTGGCCTCATACTGTGAGATTCACCTGGAGCGGCATCAGACAGTGTCAGGATTGACAAGGCATAAGCTCATCGAGCCGCTTGATAACCTCGAAGACAAGATCTGCACGAAGCACGACGAACTGATGGAGCTGTACTGCAAGGCCGACCAGATGTGTGTGTGTCGGTTTTGTGCAGAAACAGACCACGAGTCCCACGACGTCGTTCCTCTGGCGGAAGAGAGCAAAGGAAGGAAGACTGAGCTCAGGGAGACGCAGGCAGAGTTTCAGCAGATGGTGCAGGAGCGAGAACTTAAGATCAGAGAGCTCCGACAGTCGGCTTCCCTCAGCAGGGAAGCTGCAGACAGAGAGATAGCGGATGGCGTGCAGGTCTTCACCGCTCTGACACGGTTTGTGGAGACGGGTCTGAGCGAGCTAACCGAACAGATCAGACAGAAGCAGAAGACCACGGCGAAACAAGCCGAGGACTACATCAAAGAGTTGAATCAGGAGACCTCCGAGGTGAGGAAGAGGAACGCTGAGGTGGAGCAGCTCTCACGCTCCGATGACCACCACAGACTCCTCCAAACGTTTTCGTCCCTGAAGGCCTCCCTGCCCTCCAAGAACTGGACAGGAATCAGCCTCCGTCAACCTTCGTGTGAGGGAACCATAGCAAGAGCCGTGGCCGAACTTAAAGAAACCCTCAGCAAAGGGGTGGAGAAGCTTCTTGATGGCGAGCTGCAGAGGGTGCAGCGGTATGCGGTGGATGTAACCCTGGATCCGGACACGGCGCATCCCAAACTCCTTCTGTCTGACGACGGAAAACAAGTCAATCACAGCGACGAGGTGAGGAATCTCCCAGACAATCCGGAGAGATTTTCATTTTGTGTGATCGTGTTGGGGAAGCAGAGTTTCTCCACTGAGAGGTTCTACTACGAGGTGGAGGTCAGAGGGAAAACCAAGTGGGATTTAGGAGTCGTGAGCGTGTCCGCCAACAGGAAGGGACAGATCACGTCGTGCCCGGAAGCCGGGTACTGGACTCTGCAGCTGAGGAACGGAAACGAGTACGTGGCTCTGACTGACCCCGACATCCTCCTCTCGGTGAGGGCTCAGCCTCAGAAGGTGGGCGTGTTTGTCGATTATGACGAGGGTCTGGTCTCCTTTTACAACGTTGATGCTAAAGATATGATCTACTCCTTCACCGGCTGCTCCTTCACAGAGGACCTCTGCCCATTCTTCAGTCCCTGTTTTAACGACAGGGGTGACAACTCTGCATCGCTGAGGATCTCTGTTGTGCAAAAAACCTAAACATCTCATTTTATAATACTCATCATGAATGTGCAGTATATTTATTATTCTTTCATTGTTATTTCACAAACGATGAAATGATAACTAACCCTTTGTCAAGCCCCTCCCTCCTTAGTTACTGTTACTAGGTTGGACAAAATCTCTTGTCACTTGGCTCCTACCCATTTGACACAATTGAAAATGTTCCATGATTTCACAAACTTATTTTAATTGAATTGATTCAAAACATGTCCTCAGTGAAATAAATACATCAGAGGTACAATAGGGTGTCTGAGGAAAACTCTAAATCTCTCTTTTTATATGATCCGTGTCTGATGCTAGTGAGGTTGGCTAACGTTAGCTTTCCTCCAGTGGATGCTAGCCATCCCGCATCTATACTGACTGACCTCTGGGCTCCATCAGTGACTATTGCTGGAACCAGGGGTCTGAAAGATCCTCTTAATGTCGCCAACAGGGCCGTCAATAAGCAGCTGAGAGTTATGTGCACAGTGACATCACAGCGCTAAATGCTACAGATGCATGTAAAAAAGAGAAACGTCATAATGAGTCTCTGAAAATGACGGTCTGCAGAGCTGTCGCCGGGCAGAACTGCTCAGGTGAAGAAAACTACATTATTAATTATCACAGATTGTAGTTTGACCTGCTGTATTTTCAAATATCTGTCATATAGCCATAAACAACATCCCTTGGGTTTAGGGAACGGGATGAAGAAACGTCTCGGATCACGATGTGGATATTTAGAGTCACTCTCGCAGACACCCAAGCAACTTTTCACCGTGTTGAAGTAATGAAATTAAGGTCAAACCTTCATCATGACGCACTGACCAAGGCGCTTTGGCCCGAGCTAACGTTTGTCCCAGCAGAAAGCAGTTTTTTATTATTCCTAAAGCTATTTATGACTTTGTCAGCAGTTCATTGTTGGTTTGTTTACAATCTATAAACATGATTTGGATGCAACAGATGTTTCTTATTCTTTGTAAATGGTAATTAAAAGCTGTAAACGGTAACACCACTTTGACAACGTTTCTGCTTTGTCTGAATTTCTTTTTAATAAATGGGAAAGGAGGAAAAAAGTAACTCATGACGCATACTTTACTCAGATTCTCTTCATATGAATTGGCTGTATTGCATGTTCATCATTTATGCCAGAAGCCTTTTAAATTCAAGAACCGATGTCACGGGTGTGGAAAATCAGGAACTGGACCCAAGTGCAGAATGAAAAAAAAAACAGGTGAGACTAACAAGACACAGGTGAAGACAATGAGGGCGATCAACACAGAGGCAGGATTAAACACAAGAAACACTGAGGACAACTATAAAATAAATCAGGAAACACTGAAGACAGAGAACTCAAGAATGTAAAAAAACACACTAGAACATGGAGAGACACGAGGATAAGAAGTGAGAAAATAAAACAGAAAACACTGAAGACAAAACTAGGAACCCATCAACACAAGGAAACATTAACACACAAGGGAAACAAGCAACACTTGGAAAAAACGGGAAACTCAGAAAATCTACAAAATACTAAACCAAATCATGACAACCGAACCGTTAAAATAACTTGTAGACCATGAAAGAGTTCAGAACATGAATTATATCTGGTTAAAAAGTGTTTTTAAATTCTGTTTCAAATGTCTGAAAGGTTCATATATTTCATTGGTTAATTTATTTTTATTGTTAATCTTAAAGGAAGAATGTGCAACATTTTTAATACAGCATAAATCCAGTCTGTCCTGTGTAAATGTGTCTCTGAGTCATGACTGTCTACAATGAGGGAGAAGCTCGAGTCCCGCTGGCTGTGTTGTTGTCAGAGCCGTGTTTACATGGACGGGACGGCCGGCTCCTCCCCTTGTGTATAAAAGCTGTTTTAGTCAAGGAATAGAGAAAAGAAGAAGAACTCACGGATTATCTGAATGTCATGTAAGCATTTTTAAATCACGGTCATTCTGTGTTAATGTACATGCAATGTTAAGCTACGAGCTAACTAAAGAGCGCTAATGTAGGACACAGGCAACTACAGCTCGAGCCGAGGACAAATTTGTCTACTGGATCAAAAAGTTGTGCATTCTTTCATTAAAAGTACAGTTCACATTTTGTCTCCATGTTTTTAAGACATTTTATCCTTTTTATCTCATGATTGTTAATCTCCAATTTTCAGGGAGTAACACAAAGTTATTTGTTGATGTATGAGTGAGTTTGGGCTGTGGTGGTGGAGCCCTGAGTCCATCACTATACACACAGATTTCTGGTCTGGTCTGTGGTTTTCAATGAAGCTGCGTGCTGACCAAGCAGCAACCTGCGGTGTTGAAAAAATAAAGCCAATGCAATGCAAAAATCCTGCAATTCCTCGAGTGTCCACTAGAGGCTGGCTGCAGACGTACAGAAAGTCAGAGACCACAGGAACACAAAAAAACCTGAGAAGATAAAAAAAAAAGGGTTTTAATTCTCTCAGAAAAGGATGAAGGCAGAGTGCAGACTTCCTGTATGAAGATCATCACACTGACCCTGCAGGGAGTTGAGTATGGTGAACACGTAGATCCCCGGCAGGGAGACGTAGGTGGTGCTCGCTAACCCCCACGGTAGACCCAGCACCCAGCTGAGCCCGAGCACCGTGGCACAGTCCTTCCACAACCTGGAGCCCTTCTCTCTGTCCATCTTCTGCCTCTCACCGCCCCGCCTCAGGCCCCTCCTCAGGCCCCACATCTTGAACACCACCAGCCCCAGCATGCAGGAGTTACACAGGATCACCAGACACGGGAGGGCCACGGTGGTGATGTAGCTGACCACAAGCCGCTGCTTGAAATCACTGCTAATCCAGCATCTGCAGGTTAGCAACAAAAAAACAACAAAGTCCAAGAACGTTTGAATAACCGCTGAGTCGGACATGAAACAGAGCACAGATTCAAAGTCTTGCTTTCTTACATGGCTGCTGTTGAATTATGATTGTTTTCATCCGTCAGCTCCAGTCTGTATTTACCATAGACGCCGGAAATCCCACAAACCACTGCAGTCAGTGTAGGAAGTCCTGCATGAAGACAAGAAACACAAGTTACTTCAACATGACCTGACAGCTGTGGAGGAGTCGACATGTTCACGCAAACTGGTCACTACAGTGGACAGCTGTTCAAAAGGGGGTTTTCTGCTAAATGCACAGGTTGTGATGAATTTGTTTCACATCAGCCACTTGACTTTATCAAGTCAGTCCATACTCTGTCATCCACTGGCCAGCTGTGTAGCAAAATGTATTCAAAATCAAGATGGCCGACGAAAAGTCACAAATACCATGTGGTTCAGGAATATGTTGCAAATCCTGTTATTCTAGGGCGCACTCACACTAACCAAAGTCTCCTTGATTTTTGTCTAAATTCATCAGTTAACTCAACATTAAACCGATTAATTTTATTCACCTCAAACCATTCAAATAAACGTCATCATACTCTTCACTCACCCCATCCCACCACGCTGAGTTTGAGCAGGTATCTCCTGACGTAGATGTTAAACACTCGGACCAGCAGGAGGTACAGGTGGAATCCTTCCAGAGCGGTCCAGGTGAAGGTGGCCAGCAGGGACCAGTGTAAAAACAAACCCAGACCACCACAGACCCAGCCCTCCTCCTTCTCCTCGCCCTTCAGCTGCAACACCCAGAAGCAGCACAGCAGGAAGCTGAGGTGGAGGCAGAGCAGCGCTCCCGTTAGCTGCATGTGCACACTGATGGCCTTCTCAGGGCGCCGGCGCCTGGAGAGGAGGAAACGGTTTATCATGATCATTGAGCAGATAAAGGGCTGCATCTGAACAGTCGTGTACAGAGACATGCATCCAATAGCACAAAAAACTCAAATTAATAAAAAGGAAAAATGTTCACAAAATATAAACTAAATGACAAAATAGAAAGTCAAAACAAAATAATGAAAAATCAAACTATTGTAACCTTGAACTGCAAACCTTAAAATAATCTTTTAAAAAAGATCTATATAATATACTGTATATTAGGTCATTTAAAACCTGAGTCATTGTAGGAAGAATGTGAGGCTTTTTGATCCAGTAGATGTCGCCCTTGAGCTCCAGCATGAAACCAAAACAAACTGCTGTTAGGCCACGCCTAACTAAGTCAGCGTGAGAAATGAACAGTGTTAAAACCCCAGGCTTTATATCAAGAAGTGGTCTTGTGGTTGGACTTGTGCAGGAAGAAACACCTTGGGCTCTCTTTTGAAGGTGTTAAGTGAAGCTTACAGCGATTTGTAAAAAAAAAACAGGGGTCGGGTAGCGACAGAGCCGGAGAACACTGCAAAAACTAAGACGACGTCTGGGTCTTTAAACACATCGAACTCTGACCGGCTCATTTACCTTCTCTCCTCTCATTGTGCCCCTGGTCCTCTCATTATTTAAACCTCCAGACACGCCGACAGGATGGGACAGGATCTATGATAACCCGTTAACCCATGTGATTAAATGATAGACCCTCACACGTTTTTTTTATTTTGTCTGTTCAGCTGTTTCTGGATCAGATCAGAGCAGCCGGAGCTCTTTTATCGGCTTTGAGCCTCAAGCTTGAACTGAACTGACATCGACCTGTGTGACTCTGTATCAGTCAACAACATAATCGTAAAGAGCAGTAAGTGAAAGTCCGGTGCTTTAGTGTGCTGCATTTGGCTTCCAAAATATATAATTCACCTCAGAAAACTGTGAATATGAACTGAATCCAAACACTCACTGCTGACAAATGTAAACGATCAGACTGATGGTGGTGAAGAAGACGGACAGAGCTGATCCCACGTAGGTGATGTAGCTCAAGTTATCAGCGCTGCGTTTATCCACGGAGAGTTCAGGGTTCTGCAGCAGAGAAACATACGATCAAAGTTCAACTTAACACGATGTTTAAGTGTAGAAATCACACAGACGACAATAAGCAGGCGTGCTGATCACGGCTTTCATCTCATTAAATGATTCTTTGGATTATGGTTCGATACATACATATCATCCAATGGGATTCAAATGTTGTTAAATTGTTGTATCAATAAATACAGATTTTTATTCCAACTCAGAAAACTCTATCATGTGTGTGATTTATCTGTGACTAAACTTAAAGAGGACATATTATCCCCCTCCTCCACCTTTTCAAACAGTCCCCTTCTCCACCTTTTCAAACAGTCCCCTCCTCCACCTTTTCAAACAGTCCCCTTCTCCACCTTTTCAAACAGTCCCCTTCTCCACCTTTTCAAACAGTCCCCTCCTCCACCTTTTCAAACAGTCCCCTTCTCCACCTTTTCAAACAGTCCCCCTCCTCCACCTTTTCAAACAGTCCCCTTCTCCACCTTTTCAAACAGTCCCCTCCTCCACCTTTTCAAACAGTCCCCTTCTCCACCTTTTCAAACAGTCCCCTTCTCCACCTTTTCAAACAGTCCCCTTCTCCACCTTTTCAAACAGTCCCCTTCTCCACCTTTTCAAACAGTCCCCTCCTCCACCTTTTCAAACAGTCCCCTCCTCCACCTTTTCAAACAGTCCCCTTCTCCACCTTTTCAAACAGTCCCCTCCTCCACCTTTTCAAACAGTCCCCCTCCTCCACCTTTTCAAACAGTCCCCTTCTCCACCTTTTCAAACAGTCCCCCTCCTCCACCTTTTCAAACAGTCCCCTTCTCCACCTTTTCAAACAGTCCCCTTCTCCACCTTTTCAAACAGTCCCCTCCTCCACCTTTTCAAACAGTCCCCTTCTCCACCTTTTCAAACAGTCCCCTCCTCCACCTTTTCAAACAGTCCCCTCCTCCACCTTTTCAAACAGTCCCCTCCTCCACCTTTTCAAACAGTCCCCTCCTCCACCTTTTCAAACAGTCCCCTCCTCCACCTTTTCAAACAGTCCCCTTCTCCACCTTTTCAAACAGTCCCCCTCCTCCACCTTTTCAAACAGTCCCCTTCTCCACCTTTTCAAACAGTCCCCTCCTCCACCTTTTCAAACAGTCCCCTCCTCCACCTTTTCAAACAGTCCCCTTCTCCACCTTTTCAAACAGTCCCCTTCTCCACCTTTTCAAACAGTCCCCCTCCTCCACCTTTTCAAACAGTCCCCTTCTCCACCTTTTCAAACAGTCCCCTTCTCCACCTTTTCAAACAGTCCCCTCCTCCACCTTTTCAAACAGTCCCCTTCTCCACCTTTTCAAACAGTCCCCTCCTCCACCTTTTCAAACAGTCCCCTCCTCCACCTTTTCAAACAGTCCCCTTCTCCACCTTTTCAAACAGTCCCCCTCCTCCACCTTTTCAAACAGTCCCCTTCTCCACCTTTTCAAACAGTCCCCTTCTCCACCTTTTCAAACAGTCCCCCTGTGGTCTAAATGAAACATCTGTGCTTTGGTCTAAATATAACATGAATCAAGCACCAGAGGAGGTTTGTGACCCTGTATAAACCAGCTCTCTTAGAACGCTCCGTTTTGGTGTGTGTGTCTCTTTAAATGTAATGACCCCCCCCCCCCCATTGATCTCGAAGTTTAGATAGACATGACCACTCTACCAGACATGCTACTATACATTACCAAAGCAAAGACAAATGCAATCAAGCGAACAGTCTTGTACCGAGCCATGCATGAATGGAATTCCCTTCCTATTGGAGGGGTAACCAGCTCAGTTTTAAAGGGGCACTGGCCCCCTTTGGCCCCTGTCTAGAACGGCCCATGCTGTGGGAGGAAATTCAGATTCAGCCAATGAACGTACAAAGACGTGCTGACGGCAGAGAAGGGCTCCAGGGGGCCGACTGGTAAAGAGGTGTGACTTTGGGTGAAGTCAGGCTTTAGGCTTTCTAATGTTGTTATCAAAGACTGATCACACATAAACACATTTGTATCAGGGTATTTATTAGTTCTGATCCACACATGTCCCCCCCATCTGCTCCCAGAGACTTTGCAACACCTCTACCCCGGATCACCGCCCTAAAACGATGGCTTCCCGTCCTGGGTAAAAAAAACGTAGCGAGTGCCCGTCAAACAGTCTGTGGCTGCTTTTCCGACTCCTGAGGCACTTCTTCAGTATGTGGTTCTGCAGACTCGTCCACCTCCTCCATCCACTCCTCCAGAAACGCTTCTCCTTGTGACGCGCAGAGGTTGTGCAAGACACAGCAGCTGTTGACGACGGTGGGGACCCTCGAGGTGCTGACGTCCATCCTCTTCATCAGACACCGCCATCTTCCCTTCAGCCGCCCTAAAGTACTCTCCACCATCGTCTGAGCATGATTCAGTCTGTAGTTAAAGTTCGTCTGCTCTGCGGTGAGATGCCCGTCGTCTGGGTAACCGTTCATCAGCCAGCTGAGCAGAGGGTACGCAGGGTCTCCCAACAACATCACGGGCACCGGCACACCTTCAACGTCTTTAGAGTCCTGGTTTGTAAACATGATAACAAATTAATCATTTCAAACAAACCCTCAAGATTTCTCTGAAAGTAAGGCACCAAACAAGAACGCCTCACCGGTGGGAAAAGGTCGTCGCTCTCAGCCAGATCGAACAGCGACGAGTTCCGGAGCACGGTGGCGTCGCGTACACTGCCAGCCCACCCCACGTTGATGTTGGTGAATCTGTTGATTGAGAGAAAAAGAGGCTTTAATGATATACGAGGAGGACAAGCATACTTCAAAGAGTCTCACGTCACGACTTCACGCGTCTACAAGAACCATCTTCTTCTAAAGGTCAGAGTTTAGTAAGGGTGTTATCGTTTTTGTGGCGGTTTAGGATTGAAAATTGTCGCACAGAGACTAAAGTGGGATTGTACCTGCGACTCGTTCGTGTTACAATATAAAAAAGTCAGAAAAAATCCAGATATCTTTGTAGATTTATGAAACCAAATAGGAAAAAATAAGTCTTTCTAAATAAAAGGTCCAAAAATGATGATTATATAACAATGACGATGACAGTTAACAGAAAAGATTTCAAACTCGGTAAAAATAAAGTAAACCACACCCACTGCTAATGACCGGAAATAATAAAAAACCCATATAAGGAGCAAAATATGACAAATAATCAACGGAGATAAAACACACATTATGGCTCCTGTTCAATCATTTTTGATGCAACGTGTTTTAAAACTAATCAAACTCCATTTTTTTCAATGATCTGTGGTGATGAAAGGTAGTGAGGGGGCGTGTCTAGAGGGCGTGGCATTTGGGCCCCACTTGTTATCTGATTGGTCACCCCAGGTGCCGCCCCAAAAATCCAAATCTATGATTGGCTATTTGCCTAACCAGAGGCGGGACTTAAGTTATAATCAACTATTCAACATAAAAATGTCCAAATAAAAACTTGTGTACACGCTCTAACTTGCAATGAACTGAAGATGCCAATAAATTATTTTTTTAGACGGCTCACAAGAGTTTGCATGCAACCACAATTTTCTACATATTTATTTTTGTGACTTTGCACAAACATCTTAGTTTTTCAGGGGTGATCCACGACAGCTTGTAATATTATTGAATAACCTCCTCTGTCATTGTGATTATCATAAGCGTTGTTTGGAGGAGCAGCGATGGGGATATGAGAGCAATCTACTACGCCTGCGCATTGGGTGAACCCCCATCTTTCCTCGAAGCCCTCCACGGTCTCCTGCAGTCTCTCCCCTTGAGGCAAGCGGATAAACTGACTCTGCAAGTTGCCGCCGCTCTTTTCTTCTTTCTCCTTTTTCTCATCTCCAACAGCTTCTGAACCCGAGTCAGCTGACCCTGTCCCCGACGTCTGAACATTTCAAGAGTCCAAAGAGAAGTGTGGGTTGCTGGTCAAACATCTTGACGGTCGTGAATGTCCTTGAATGTCAGAAACTCGAGGGCTCTTTCTGAATTGTCACAGTTCAGTAGTCAGTACTTTTCAGTAGGAGTTTCAGTAGACTGAACTCTCGTGGTCATTCAGAGGTCATTTTTTGGGTCCACCTCAGTATACTGAACATTTCAGTATGGATACTAACTTCCTGGTTTTATGCAGTATGGATCGGATGCGTGCTTTCAGGAAATGAATTGTATTTTACCCACAATGCTGTGCGAAATGAAACCTAAATCGTCACTTCACGTGCACCTCCAAATCAAAACAAACGAGCGTGGATTAATTTAATCCATTTTTAATCTAGAGTTAAAGTCCTGACTGAAATCACTACTTTAAATTAACAACAGAAAATAAAACAAATATCTGCATTATTATAAAACCTTTCTCCCTCTATTTAAATAATGATTTCACTATTTAAATGTGTCTTTATTGGTTTATTTTATATTCTGTATCTTACTGTCTTTACTTTGTTCTTTATGTACTGTATGTTATTTAGTTATTTAATCTTTTACTTGATTTACTTGTGATATTTTTTTTGTTTACCTGACTGTATATGAGCATTACTCTTCTTGAATAAAGATAAACAAAAAAATGGATGAGGCCGGTTCGGGGAACGTAAATGACGTCACTTCCTTACTGAATGAATCAGAAGAAGTAGGAACAAATATCTGTCTACTGAATAGTAGATACTAACAGTATGCAGCAGATAGTAGGTACTGTCTACTGTCTACTGACAGATTGAGTAGGTACTTGGTAATTTGGAAACGGCCCCTGTTCTCCCCCCGCTGGCTCCGCCTTTCTGTGCAAAAGCTCAGTAACTAAGTAACTAACTTCCAGGATCTGTTCTGGAAGCGGTGGGTTCAGGAGTACCTCCCTCTGGAGGAGTCTTGTGCCTGGAGACATTGTCATGGATTCAACTGCCCCTCGTGGCTCTTGGCTGCTCTGCTTTTGGGTCAAGCTGTAAATCATTTTCACTATTGTACCACTGGGTGTCGCTGTCCTATTGTTTAAGTCACAGGTATATATGTGCGTCACTTGTCAAGGTACGGGAGGTGTTTGACCCCGGAAGGGCTTACGGTTTTTGACCGCTGAGGCGGCAGGCGGCATGGAGAAACCGCAGCTGTATTGTTTGTGTGTTTAGTTCAAAAGAATGGAAACTGATGGACGCTGTATTCACTTCATGGTGCTGCAATAAATGGATTGTATTATGTTGCAAATCAAAGACATGACTGCAGAAATCTTATTGATCGACAAACAGCAAACGGAATCGTATTGATCTACGACAGTACGGCGCGTCAGCCAGGTCACTCCTGGGAGTCAAAACAAAACGGCAGCTTTAGTATTAGACTGAGCTTCTATAGTGTCCCTCGGGTATGTTTTGTCTCGAGTGGGCGCGAGCCGTCGGCAGGTTTCACCCATTCCTCCATCTCCAGGTTCTCCTCGATCGTCTTCAGGACGTCTAAACTGATCGCGGTGCTGTGGGGGGCGCACTGAGGAGAAACACAGACGTTTGAGCTCTGATGGAACAAACACCACATGACTTCAAATAACACGTGAACTTTATCATTCATGTGGAGGCAGAGCAATAACATAGAACACCTTGTTCTGGCTTCTGGCCTTACAATAAACTACAAATACACCAGCTGGCACCAGGAGATACGTTTCAAATAATTCACTACACATGAAATAAAACAGCAGCTTTGGTTTGAACATCACTTCAGAGAACATGCATCTCTGAGTCTATACGCACATCGTGTGTTTGTCAGGAGACTTCTCAGAAAACATGTTTATATTTTCATTTCATTGTACAGTGTTCCCCTTTGTTATTTTTTGTATTATGTCTTTAATACAGTGTATAGCTTCTGTACAGTTTATTTAAGCAAATTTACTTTAATGAGTTGCATTTTGTACTTTTCAAGCTCTAGTTTTTTCTTTTTTGTTTCAAATGTTAAACCTGCATCAACAAAACTAGGTGTAATGCCTGCCCCTATTTTAAGGACTCTTGCATCCAAAAAAAAATTAGCAGCAATTTTGTTCCCAGTGGCCTCTGCACTCTTAATTAATCCTGTGCATGTTCAGGTGTGATTGAGATTTTCTTTATTTTGTATTCTGACTGCAGGATTCTTATTAATGGTTAAAGGTTTTCAGTTAAATAAACCTGGACCTGATCTGACTGTGGTCGCTCTGCATCAGGATCAGCTGAGTTCCTTTTCTTTACCAAAGAGACTTTAGGCACTCGACACAAAATAACACAAGTAGATGAAAGTCTTTCTCACTCTACATCAGTTTATTTATTACAAGGTTACTGTAAGTGGCCAAAGGAGTTTTTGGGTTGTTTGTTGTTGCTCCACCCCGGAACATGAATTACACGTTTTAGAGCACGCGTCACACTCGGCTCGTCACTCGCGGCGAGCAGGCAGGGGGGCTTGAGCAGAGTTACGGTATGTGCACGGCTAATTTGTTTGTAATGGTCAATTGTTTGTTTGCTCCAAACGCGATACTAAAACAGGGTTTTATGGTTTACCATTAAGCATGAAGGTTCGAAGGTTTATGGAGATCGCTGTGTCCAACGATGAAAGTTTGCACCCTTGGCAAGTGGAGCGAGGTACGTTTGTAATTTGGGAAGGAATGATTGAATGATTTATGAATGAATTGGGAGGTTCACTACTATAAGGGATTGTGCAATATTGTTGTAAGTGTTTAATGTGATGTGTGTTTGAATCAGGTCTGTTGTGATGTGGATGTTATTGTTTGTTTAAAGTAAAATGCTGCACTGTGAAATGTTTGTTTAGGAATAAATCGTAAATATTTATATATCTGTCATGAATTGAACACACTGTTTTCTGAATGTTCATTGTGGCTTTATTTTGCCTTGAGAAAATGAGAAATAAATAAATCTCATCAGTCGAACTCCACCCTTCCTCATATGTTGTCTTGGTCGAGGGCTGCTACAGTGAAACTCATCGCTACATCTCAAGTCATCCCGTCGAGTGCCAGCCAACAGCTTCAAGATTCAGCCGCAGCTGAGAGACTTTTGCCTAAATTACAGGTTCAAATCACCCACACAGATGAACTGTTGACAATTTAAACAAATAGTCCCATTTTATTGATCGCATTAGACAATGAACATTTCAAAGCTATCTAATGCTGCAGTGGTCTGAATAACTCCAGAAATGTTTGGTGTGTGTTTTTTCTTGAATGTCAAATGCTTGCCTGAATATAAGTGTTTTCTAAATGTGCTGATTTAAAGGTCAGTATAAATAATTATTGCAGCTAAGGTTCAAATTGATCATATTTTAAACCTGAACTTAACAATGTCTAAAGGGGAAATTATCAGATGAGTTAAATTACATGCGGTTTTCGTTGAGTTACTTTTGATATTTAACTGTCTACTGACTTTGATGTGCCCTTAAAGTGTTAATGGCTGATCTGGGTGGCAATAAATAGTTCTCAGTGAGAAAAGTTAAAGCTACTTCTTGTCAAAATTAAGTTCAGATATAAAACACATCAAAGCTTTTCAGTGTAAGCAGATACAAAAGAGCAAACAAGACGTTAGCATCTGCTGAAGAAACAAAGAATCCCCAAGAAGCTCATCCAGTAAGGTCCAGCTCTCATGAGCGAACCTTAACAGAAAAGGGCCTAGAGTTGCATAAACAGGAAGCAAAGAAAAATGAGAAAACATTCAACAAGGCAGATGAGATGAGATTCAACTTTATTGTCATTACACATATACAAGTATAGAGTAACGAAATGAGGTTTGGCATCTCACCAGAAGTGCAATAAGCAGAAAGTGCAATAACCTGTGCTATGTACAAGTAATTACAAAATTTACAGATGTAGACAAAAAAATGTGAATTATTGGGTCTATATGGATGGCTGGATTAATGGGGTGCTATAAATATAAATAAATGCTATAAATATCAGCGGGGTCTGTTGGTCAGAAAGTCCATTATCCAGTGACGGAGGGAGGTGTTGAAGCCCAGGTCTCCGAGTTTAGTGTTTAACTTGGAGGGGATGACAGTGTTGAATGCTGAGCTAAAATCAACAAACAGCATTCGTGCGTATGTGTTGTTATTGTCCAGATGTGTGAGCAGTGGAAACTGCATCCTCTGTACTCCTATTGCTGCTGTAGGCAAACTGGGATGGGTCCAGTGTGGGTGGGAGGCAGTTTTTCAGGTGTGCTAGGACCAGTCGCTCAAAGCACTTCATTATGATGGGTGTGAGTGCTACAGGGCGGTAGTCCTTCAGGCCTGTCGGGCTGGAGTGTTTCGGCACTGGGACAATGGAGGTGGCTTTGAAGCATGCTGGCACAGCTGCTTGGGCGAGGGACAGGTTGAAGATGTCCGTAAAAACCCCAGTGAGCTGCTCCGCACATGCTCTAACCACGCGCCCGGGGGTGCCGTCTGGACCAGCAGCCTTTAGAGCGTTGATCCGGCTCAGTGCAGCGTGGACGTCTGTGGAGGGGGGTTGAGAGGGGCTGGTTGTCTGCAGGAGGTCTGGTCGTGGTCTGCGTCTCCCTGTTGTCTCTATCGAAACGAGCACAAAAGTGATTTAGCTCGTTCAGGAAGGAGACATCTGTGGTTATCGGGGTGGAGTTTCTGGGTTTATAATCACTGATGGCCTGGATGCCCTGCCACCTGCGTCTGGGGTCGGAGTTGGAGAAGTGTTCCTCTACCTTCAGCTGGTAGCAGTGCTTGGCCTTGATGATGCCCCTCCTCAGGTTTGTCCTGGATACGCTGTAGGCCATTGCGTCATCTGATCTGAAGGCGGTGTTGCGGGCCTTCAGCAGGAGACGCACCTCCTTGTTCATCCATGGCTTCTGAGAGACTCGCTGACAGACTGAAACACATCAAACTACCCAACCAGAAGGGTTACGGTGTCTCCTGAATCCGATGAGTATTTCCTGGAGCTGCTGGACGAGTGCGAGCTGAAGCTGGATGTTCTGCTCGAGAAGCTTCAGGGAAAAGACCTGCCTGCTATCAAGAGAGAGATTGAAGAGGTCGGCTTCTCCGCCAAGGCCGAGGGGCGGCTGCAGGCTAACGCCTTCATCAAGACTGAAGACGACCTCTCTGAGGAGGAAGACAAGGGCGAGAAGGACGAGCCCCACGTCCTCTCGCGGGAAGAGCTGAAGCGCCAGTCTCAGCAGATCATCGACTCCAAGTCCAAGAAGAAGCGTGGGAAGAAAAAGAAGGGCAGAGTCTGAAGTAGATCACAAGGACATCTTACACCCCCACCACCCCCTTCCTCCCGCGTATAAATACACCCCCTTCACATGTCCATCCTATTTGTCGGGTCGGGTTTACTCCTGGAGCTCAGGTTTCTCCCAACATCTAACAGAAAGTTAGTTCATTAAAAAAACACAACAAATAAAAAATAAACATCAATTGACTTTGAATATTCAAAATTAAAAGTAAAATGATGAAAGAAAAAAATTACGGACTTCCTCTTTATCTAACAGTGCAGGGACTTATTCTAACGTTGTGAGTGCGTGTTAATTATAAACGTGTAAAACCATTACAATAAATCAGAGTTCAGTGGTACGCTCAGACACGTAGAATTAAAGGTCGCTTAGTATAAATTACAAACTGTGATTCAAACTAGGGGAGAGTCTCAGTTGACTGTCAGTCGGGCACGAGGATCATTCCATTCCAGATACACGGGGGTGTTTAATGTCTTAATGTCTTTAATGTCTTAAAGTAATTAATGACTCAGAGCCGCTCTGTTTTATTTCATACTCTGTTTTGTGAATTCGAGTTTCCCCATGCTTTTATTTTGAAGGTGGACAAACTGAAGAATCAGAATCAGCTTTATTGGCCAGGTGTGCACACACAAGGAATTTTACTTTGGTAAACGGTGCTCTTTTTGTACAAAGGTATAATATTAAATATCAACAATAAACACAAAAATAAAAAAATAAGCAAAGACTAAATAGGATATTATAAGATAATAGTGCTGCTTTTATTTTGAATGTGGACAAACTGAAGTGTGCTGCTTTTATTTTGAATGTGGACAAACTGAAGTGTGCTGCTTTTATTTTGAAGGTGGATAAACTCAAGGGCACCTCGGCAGTGCTCAGGAGGTGATCTGGCACCTCTCCAGCTACCAGACCAACTTCAACACTTGTATGCACTGGGATTTGAACCGGCGACCCTCCGGTTCCCAACCCAAGTCCCTACAGACTGAGCTACTGCTGAGAACAGGTCTGTTGAGGGATAGTTAAATCCAGCAGATGGCAGTGATGACACTTTTTGGATGCCAGCTGCCAATAAAACCAGAAGAAGAAGGAGAAGAATTAGACGTTAGTGATGTGTCATGCTCAAAAGATGCGGCTCTGAGAGCCGATGCTTTGTAGTGAATCAGAAGAGTTAACTCTCCTCGAGTGAGAGCCGGCTCCCAGTTTTTTCCTTTCACTGCTTAGCTCTCACAGTGGGTTAGCCTCAGCTCTGCTCATGGCAGAACTTTGTTTTGATTGGCCAGCATGGCCAGTAACCATGCAGAAAGTAAAGGAATTGGTTGTAGCTCTTTGTTCAGCCATGGACCGAAAATTTCTACACCTCTAAACCTGTTTGGAGGCTCTTTGATGAAAGAGCTACAGGAGATGCTGCTAGGAGAAATCCTACAGCTGATGCTGTAATGGAGGTGAGATCCTATCTTGAGGATGGTGGCAGGCCAAGGCCTCAGTCTTCCCACGCCTGGTGAAGGTGATGGAGGGGAGACTGTGTATTGTGGCAACATCTGTTCCTTCTGAGAGAATCTTCTCAAAAACAGGGCAGATACTTACAGTAAGAAGGAATCGCATCAGCCCATCCAAGCTGAGGCATCTCATTTTTCGCAAGGCCAACCTGCACTGAGGACATTCATATTGTTTGATTAAAGAGTTCTGGTTCTGTTCTGTGGATTTGTTTGCAGTTTTTTGTATTTATTTTGTATTTGCATTTTTGTATTTGTGCAATTAAAAAGTTTGATTAAAAATATTTAACAAGAGTAAGAATGCTTTTGTAACAGAATAAATGCATGCACAAAGGGTTTTCAACACACAAACCATTTGAAGTGTCTTAAATATCTAGGACAGAGATATTATAGTGATCTTAAAGTGTATACTGCACACATCTGTTAAAGGGGTTTCCTTCAGTGGAATGGTTGTTTAGAGGTGTTGTTCGCAGGATGAGGATGAGTGCAGGAAATGCCTAGATCTAAGCTAG